>NW_027502862.1:0-54337 GCF_021521415.1 Bidens hawaiensis
AATAATAAACTTCCCATTGATAGTAGCTGTGATGTGATTCTCAGGCTCAACGTAGCGTGCTGAGTTTCAGAATTGACGGATAATACTGAAATAAACATTCGGTCCTCGCCGTCATAGCATAATGGATGACCGATCGTCTGATAAACGTCAATAAATCTCCAAACATGTCCTCATTAGCGAAGTTAGTACTGAAAAAGGCATAGATGTTATGCTTTTTGTCGTACAATAGTAGAGACAGAACTTGTTCTTGTTGTTGTTGTTGCTGTAGCTCAGCAGCCGGAGGAGCTTGAATATTCTCATCAGCCATAACTATAACACACGTAAAGATCCAAAATTTAGTAAAAACGAAAATGAAATAAATATAATATTAATATTATGTCATTCGTTAATTAGTCCGATTCGTTATAATGAAATGGTGATTCGTTATGACGAATTGGCTAATTCGTTATCATGTAAATATTACGAATTATGTCTAACGAATCAGAAGTGAAAGAATAACGAATTAAAACTTGAGTCTTTATAAATTATGATGAACATCCTTATTCTTTTGATATGTGTAACAAATTGGACACGAATTAGTTCCAATTCGTCATATCCTTAATGTTTGACTAATTAAAGTCCAAGTCAAAATTGGCAAGAACATGAACAGCCAAAGATTGAAGCTGAATCAATCAGCACATAATCAACGATGTAAAGCCGAATAGATGTCACAAGGACATCGAAAACACATCGCAACATGATTCAGATTGTCCATTTGCACCAAATCGTGATATAGATTAGATAAATTGTAGGTTTTATATATGACTTAACAACCGATAGTATAATCGATTAATTAACCCCTAAAAAGTTCATCAACACCGAAGAAAATCATTACGCAATGATCTCCATTACCTTGCGATTCAGAATTGAAGATCAAAACAACGTTTCGTTAAGGTCGGAATTTTCAGAAAATTTTGGGCAGTGGTTCGTTGCTTAAGTGGGATGAAAATGAATAGTGAGACGAATGGGTTTCATGAATCCCTATAAGTCACAGCTTAACACATTTTCCCAGACAACGAATCATTTGATTCGTTCAAATTTGAAATAACAAATCAAACGATTCGTCATCATATTTAAATACACGTGTCACACGAATTAGACTTAAATAGTTAAATAACAAAGTAGCAATAATTTGTTCTTAATTCCTTAAGTTATATATAACGAACTAAAGGTCATTCTTTACAAAGTGGCGGAAGAGAATTAGGTTAACGAATTGAATTGTAATTCGTTATAAATGACCTCAATTCGTTATTTATAAATAACGAATTAGATTTATTAAATTTTAAATTTAATAAATAAATCAATTAAATAAATAAAAGAATATCTAAATTAATAAATAAAACAACAAAATCCCGTATCCTGATGATCAAATACCTTAAAGTGTTTTACGACTAAACACTTAATTTAAATATATTAAATAATATGTAAAAGAAAAGGTAAAATATTTTTGAAATTTTGTATTTTTGATGTAAAATATTTACTAGAAAAATAACCGAAAATAAAACATAAAGCAAAAAACAAAATATTTTTGTATTTTTGTATGTTTTTCAAAAGCAGTACATATTTTCTGGATTTTTGATGAGTTTAAGTAGGGAATCATATTAACCCTAATTGCCCTTCCATCACAGTTTTATATTTCAGCGATATTATGACTGGCGTTAAGTCGGTCATTGATATTGTTGTCCACTTAAATCTTATAACAAACTTTCAAGCATTTCTGTGATATGATTAAATGTTCAATTAAAGCACAAAATATCATAAACTATCAGCCTCTAATCTCAGTTCAAGCTTAATTTGATTTTTACCGTATCACCCCAACTTGACTTAAACCATTATATTGTTGATCAAAATTTGAATTAATTGAAATTTGTGAGCAATTCATTAAGTTTCCTTTACTGTGAATGAGTATACACGAGTCCATCTGTCGGCTTACATACATTATATCCCCTGGGGTATGTTTCTTACTGGTATTGAGACACCCGCAAGGGAGGAATAAATGTATGACTAACATCGGATTTTGATCAAGTCGGTAGTTTAAAATTTGTACGAGGCACAACAATGATCAAGTTTAACGACTTTGGGTTTGCTCTAAAAGCAGATGAAATATTCATGCATATGAATACCTAGATGATTAAGCCGCATAAAGACTCACAGTGTCCAGAAACCTAACGCTTGTTATTTGCTTTATTTTATTTTTGTTGATCAAACAAATATAAGGCTTGAGTATGAAAAGCTATTACAATTCTGCCACCCTTACTGAGATTTTTTGTTAGAGACTAACACCTCTTTCAGTTTGGCGTTTCTTTATGTTTACATCACGTACTTTACTCTAATAACTTGTTTAAGACCTATCAATGCACCAATGCAATTAAGCACTCAGTCTTTTAAGCTTATTTCTTTCTGGATATGGGAACAGATGATCAATGTACTATCATTTCTTTTTTTGCTTCAATAACTCAATTTTTTTGAGGAGCATAAAAATAATAAATTCAATTACCCCAGTCACTTTCAGTCTATGGATTAATGGCTATCCTTTCAATCCACAAATGGATAACGAGACCAAAACATGCAAGCATGTTCCACAAACTTAAATAACTGACATAATTTTCAGCGAGAGGAAAAAGTAAAATGCATAACAATCGCCCCCAACGACTTGCCATTGTCAGGTAAATGGCTATCCCAAACGTTTACAAGTAAACATCAGACCAAACATATACACGTATATGTCCTTCAAATGTAAGTAATTGACATAATTTTCAGCGAAAATATGCAAAATTCTTTTTGGATTTTCTCTATACATACATAAAACACAATCTTTTTGAATTTTCAAAAAAAATTTATTGACATACTAAAAATTCACAATCTTTTTGATTTTTGAATTATTCTACACAAACAGAAAACACAGTATTTTTGATTTTTTGATTTTTCAATGTTTTTGTATTTTCAATAATATTTTAAAACAAATCACAATATTTTTTATATTTTTCAAAATTTTATAATATTTTTGGACTTTATCTATACAAACTAAAAGCACAATTTTTTTTTTTTTGTATTTTCTAATTTTTCACCCCCAAAACCCAAAACATAAAAATGAAAGAAAAATAAACAGAAAATAAAAATAATTATCCTTGTTTCAGGACATCAGCAAGGGTTTTTAATCCATTTAAACCAAGCAAAAAATTAAAACAAGTTTTGTCAAATGCCTTGGTAAATAAATCGGCTTTTTGAAAATCGGTATGTACTCGATCAAGATCGATTAATTTCTTTTCAAAGCAATCCCGTATGAAATGATATCGAATTTTGATGTGTTTCGTTTTAGAGTGTTGTACGGGATTTTTGGTGATACTAATGGCAGCAGAGTTATCAATTAAAATTGGAGTAGTAAGAAACTTCAAACCGTAGTCGCGCAGATGTTGTTGGATCCATAAGACCTGTGAACAGCAACTCGAGGCTGCCACATATTCTACCTCAGCGGTTGAAGTGGAGACCGTGGTCTCTTCTTACACTACCTGGAAACAAGCTGGCTTCCTAAGAATTGACACCCTGCTGTAGTCGATTTGAAATTAATCTTGCAACCTCCATAGTCTGAGTCAGAAAATGCGGTGAGTTCAAAGTTATCGTCCTTGGGGTACCATAACCCGATGTCAGGATTGCCCCGCAGATATTGAAGAATACGCTTGACCGCCGCCAAGTGAGTCACTCGGGGAGACTAGGTTGGTACCTAGCACATAAACAAACTGTAAACATTATGTCAGGTCGAGAAGCAGTAAGATACATTAAGGAACCAATCATAGCTCGATAAAGGGTAGGATCGACGGTGTCCTCCAATTCATCCGGTGATAAATTGTGACCCACAGGGAGAGGAGTTGAAGGGATTTTTCCCGCAGTTATCTTGGATCGGCTCAAGACATCGTTCACATACTAAGTCTGGTGAATAAAGATTCCTTTCGCAGACTGATGAACCTGCAACCCTAAAAAGAAGTTCATATCTCCCATCGAGCTCATTTCGAACTTTGTTTGCATTGACTTCTCGAACTCCTTACATAACATGTCATTTGTTGACCCAAAGATAATGTCGTTGACATATATATGAACGAGGAGAAGATCATCACCAATATTCTTATAAAATAACTGCAGTCGACAGTCCCTTGCTTGAAGCCGTTATCCGTCAGATGGTCTGCAAGCATGCCATACCAAGCTCTCGGGGCTTGATGTAGACCATACAGGGCCTTGTTCAATTGGTAAACTCAGTCTGGATAATCAGGATCTTCAAAGCCAGGAGGTTGTAAAACAAACACTTCCTCGTGTAATTCACCATTGAAAAAAGCACTTTTTACATCCATTTGATAGACTTTAATATTCTTGTAAGCCGCATAAGCTAGAAAGATTCGTATAGCTTCCAATCTTGCAACCGAAGCATATACCTCAGTGTAGTCTATACCCTCTTACTGATGGAAACCTTGCACCACTAGCCGTGCTTTGTTTCTCACGATCACTCCACGATCGTCCTTTTTACATTTAAATACCCACTTAGTCGGAATAGGCTTTTAGACTCTAGCAGGTTTATCAATAAGATCCCATACACCCAGTCGATTAAATTGTTGCAATTCCTCTTGCATTGCTTCTAACCAAGAAGGATCTTCAAGTGTCATACGAGTCATCGTTGGCTCTACTTGGGATAGGAAGCAAGTGTATTTGGCAAGATTTACGATTTCAAAGGAATGTAGATCCGTATAAGCACACAATACATTATTTTCACTTGAAGAAGCAACTTGATGACATGTTTACCGTTGACAATCAACATGATACCATTCCTCTACACAACCTGAGGTAAAGTTAAATACTCTCCTCTTAGGTGATGCGTAACCCAAGAAATAACCTTCAATAGCTTTTTCTTCAAGTTTTCCTGCATCTTTCTTCAACATAGTATAAGGACAACCAAATGGTTCCAAGTACTTCAAATTAGGTTTTCTCTTGTTCAGAAGCTCATAACTCGTCTTTTGAAGCTTCTTCATAGTCAAAACACGATTAAGCGTATAGCAAGCAGTATTCACAGCCTCATTCCAGAATTCAACTAGAAGCTTAGAATCTGTAAGCATAGTTCTTGCTGCTTCAATCAATATTCTGTTTTTCCTTCCAACCACCATTCTGTTGTGGTACGTAAGGAGCACAAATTCTCGATTAATTCCCTTTCGAACACAAAAGAAATCCAACATGTTGTTTCTAAACTCTGTACAACTATCACTTCGAATACGTCTCACTTTCAGTTTGTATAGTGATTCGATCTTATTGATTAAGTTTTGAACCATAATGGGTGTTTGATCTTTTGAACTCATAAATAAAACCCAGGAATATCTTTAATAATTATCAGTGACGACCAAACAATACCAATCTCCAGCGATACTCGCATGATTCATAGGACCGAACAGATCCATATGAATTCGTTGCAATGGAGTGTCAATGGTATTGATTAACTTAGATGGGTGTGACTTCTTTTTCTGTTTTCCCTTTTTGCAAACAACACATTGGTCAGATAATTTAAAATGTTTCAAGGAAACACCTTCGACCAAGTCATTAGCCATTAAATAATTCATCTTCCTAACATGAATATGACCCATCCTTCTGTGCCAGAGAATCGTGTCCTTTTCAGTTGCCTTAGAAACAAAAAACGTTTCCACAGAAGTTGATGCTTTAGAAGACATATTTAACAATAAATATCATTCGATCGAGGGGATCGCATGACAACCATGTCATCGGGAATGACGTATCCCGGTTTCAGAATCAGACATTCTTTATCATTAAATACAGTAGTGTATTTCTTATCACAAATTTATGACACACAATATAAATTATGATCAACCTTATCATAATAGTTGACTTTTTCAAACGTAATATGCTCATTCGAAACTTCACCTTCTTGTGTTATCATACCCCCAGAATTCCCAGCAAAAGCAACATACCCTCCTTGAATATTTCTAACATTTGTTAAGAGATCAAGATTGCCAGTAATATGACGAGAACATCCACTGTCCATTATCCAGTTCTCACCAGAAATAGTCTTGGATGGACCCTACACATGAAAAGAAAATGATTAGTTCAAAAAGGCAGCCCAGGCCTCAGTCTTGGGCACCTCTTGAGTTTCTCTTGGGATTTTAACATTAAATGAATCGGAATGTTGTTTAGCCACTTGTGTGTATGTCACAGGTCTTTTTGACTTTCGTCGTAAGTAAGTAGCTTGAACGATATTCACATTCACATTTTTGCAAATCGATTCAGTGGGTACAAATTTGGCCTTAACAAAACTTACGTTCTCATTAACATGAATCACCTTTCATGGATTCACATCAAAAAACATAATGCGAGTTTCATCATCAAACGACGTTGATCGTCTCAAAATCTCCTTGATCAAAGGAACGGGTTTTGATTGTTCCTAGATGAATGGATGAAGATTTTGGGTTTTCTTAAATCCACGGTTTCTGACAACGTGACCATGTTCACCAAAGAGAAAACACGTTCTCATGTCAACACGTTCATGTGATGGTTTTGCAGAAACACGTGCAGTTGAAGGTTGACGATAAACTCTAGCAATTGGACCCTTATCCAAGTCATCAAAAGTCACAGATTTCCGTTTCATATAAAAATCCAAATTCAAACAATTTGAAAAGCTTTGTAAAGAATCAGTTCCATTTGACTTTACAAACTGAACATTTTTAGCAAATTTTGACAAACTTTTCACTTTTATCAACGGATCTATCACTTTTGATGTCTTAAATTTCACAAAGTTGTTTTCAAGGTCTTGTACCTTAGAAGTTTCATAGTGAAAGACACTTTCAATCAATTCGGGTTTGATGATATCGAGTGGAATATATTTCTTAGTGAACATAGTGCTTATTCCTTTAAGCTTAAACACACGACCAGTTGATTGCTTCGAAGCGACAGGATTGATAAAACGCATCAAATCTTCATCAGAAATTTTAGGTTTTTCTGATTTCTTGGCCTTCACCGGTTTGACCTTAACTTGTTCCTCATTTTTCACTTGAGTTGTATTTGAACCATACACAGCCACCTCAAATTCATGAGTTTCACATAAAATGTGATTCGAACGTGCAATGTCCAGCTTTTTGTGTATAACTTCCAGTTCAAATACATCCTCAACAAGTACTTCTTCAACATTAGTTTCAATAAAGACCTTTTTGCTTTGAATATGAGGTTTTTGCAAAAACTTGAGCATTCACAGTATCATTTTTAGAATTTTTAAGAATTGTGTCAACAACTGGTTCATTAACAACAGTTTCGACATTTCCAGCAAAAGGATTTACTGTGTAATCATTGTTAAATGGTGGTGGTACTCCAACAAAACCTACACCTTCTTTAGAAACTTTTTGCTTACCAGATACTTTGATTATCTCATTTAGCAAAAATGATGAATTTCTAAATTTTTGCTCAATTTATTTTCAACTCAAGAACCTCATTTTCAAGTTCAGTTATCTTAGAACGATGTTTCAAAATTTCTTGAAATATTTTATCTTTGATTGTCATTTTGACTGACAACTCAGCTTTAAGGTCATGATTACTTACAGACATTGCTTCAATTTTCTCACTAGATCTCATTTGAGATTCTAAAGATTGTCTATAAGTATCCTTTAGTGAAGCAAATTCTTTCACTAAACAATCATTATGATTTTTAAATGATTCTAACTTAGGCTTAGTTTTATCACAATCAGCACACGTCACATTAGCAGATAAAGTAACAAGGTTAGGAACAGAAGAACTAACCTCGTTAATTTTGTCCATGCAAGCAAAAGCAGTTGATTGCTTCTCACACGAGTCATCAGAATCAGACTCAATATCATTGTCAGAAGATAATCACTCCCACTTGCATCTTGAAAATTTTCATTTGACTCGAACATGACCAAGTTAGCTTGATTGTCGTTGCACAACAATCATTGTGACCAATCTGTTCCATCAGATAGCAAAGCTTGTGACCCAGAAGCTGATGGTTTCTTTCCAAAAGACTTATCAGCAACATTACCCCCGTTTCACAGAAGAACTTTGATCTTGATTTCGAGAACCAGTGTACTCCTTCTTCGGTGTAAGGCCCCGTTACCGGTGCCTCACACTTGGACGTTGGATTTACTCATTAACATAGTTCTAATCATCAGAGTTAATAAAAAAATATTTGCGGAATATAAAAACTTTCATAACAATCCACAACTTGTCTTAATCAAACAACTTGTCTTTCAAAAACTAAGTAATTAAACATAAACTTGATAAATGTCTTGTGTATTCCAATGTTAGCCTCTTATTCAATGCTGTGTTCCCCTCAAGCGAGCTGCCTCATCCTACTCACCTGTGTGCATACTAAAAGTCAGTTACGCTGAGTGAGTTCTAGTTAATCATGTGACATACAATACATACATACTTACATACTTTCGTTCATACTTTCATATTTCTATCTTATACTTACTTACCTTCATTTCTTACGTTATAAGAGTATTATACCATACTTTCCTCGAGTATTATTAGGGCTCGGTCCCTCTTTCCTCGAGTATTATTAGGGCTCGATTCCTCCTTCCTCGAGTATTATTCGAGCTCGGTCCCTCCTTCCCCGAGTATTATTAGGGCTCCGTCCCTCTTACCTCGAGTATTATTAGGGCTCGGTTTCTCTTTCCTCGAATATTAGTAGGGTTCGATTCCCTCTTCGCTACCATACAACCATACAACATTTACATTCATTCATATATCATACATATCATATCAGTATTTAACATAACATTATAACTTGACAGTATGTGCAATATCCGAAGATTGTTCACGTATTGACAAGCCCTCATTCATACCCTTCACATAGTCATATAGGACATACACCTATCACTTAGGATAAATGTATTAACAAACACATTGATTATGCACACATCCCTAAAAACATAACAAGGAAGTGGGGCTAGAAACTCACCTGGATCCTGTTACGTTCTCCGTTAATCATGATTCCCTTCTTTAGCTGAGCTCTGCTAACTGTATAGTAGTCACACGTATTAATACTCATTCTATTGTGTTTTAGCTAGTAGAATGGCTAAGTCTGGTGAAATTCATTTGTCTAGTTATTGATTATTTTAGACTTAGAATATTTACTAACTTAACCCTAGTATATAAGGCCTGATTATTTTAATTGTTCTTTTCTTTCTTTCGTTCGGTATTGGAATGCGTCGTACATATATATATACATATGGTACTATGCTCAAGTGTATATCTCAAGGTATCCCACTAAGCTCATGTATTCGAGTCTCACCATGATCGGGTCTTTATTGTTGTTACTTACATTATAAGCAACCCAAGGCTTTGTAAATGAGTTTGTTTATGTGTTTGAGTGACGGTGTGATCGAGTGTAAGGACTGTAATAGGATTCGGGTTTGTAATCAGGCATGGGCTAGATCTTGGGCATGTGTTGAATAAAAACATAAAGCCCAACCTCTCCTTATTTTAACCATCAGGTCATCCTTCTTCCTTCTTCATTTTTTTGTTTTCCTTACAGCCACTCCAAGTGATCGAGTTCCCCCAGAATCGATTACAAAGTAATCGATGATGATGGTATTGATTGATTATAAAGACAACTTCCTTGTAATCGATCTCCCCTGTATGTGCCATGTCCCTATTGTATTAGGATCTTACTATGATCTCCCAGGCCCGTAATCAAGTCAATGTAATCGATCTTAGAGAGTAAGGGAATACACAGTGTAATCGAGTTTTGTTTTGTACGCGATTTTCTATATTGTTTTCGTTTATGAGCCAATGTAAATGATTATATGATGTGATCAATAACCAATGTAAGCGACTGGGCACTTGTAATCGGGTCTTGAGTGCGAGTGATGATTGAACAATCGTAAGTGAATCCCTTGTAATCAACTGATAGCTGCTCTAAGTTAATCGGGTTTATTGTAATCGAATCAATATAATCAGGTTTAAGTGTGTGTATGCGAGTTTCATTGTGAACAAGTTATACAGCAGATCGCCTTCATCTTGTAATCGACTCTAATATGTGTGAGTTGTGTAATTGTATGTGACTTGTGTATATACAATAATTGTATATGACCACAGGCTTCTAAGCAGTTTCTAATGTATTAGAACCCATTGTAATCGAGGATCACATGTATGCGATTGGATAAAAAGTAAACGAGTTCAGCTTTGTATGCGATCCATATTGATATAAATGGTTCATTGCAGCCGGGTTAATTTGTATTCGAGTTAAGGGTTGTAAGTCAGGGGTTGCACCATGTAGCCAAGTTCAATTGTATGCGACATGTGAGAACTAATGGGTCACGAGTTTGGTTAAAACCACTCGTTTCAATGCTATCACCTTGTTTTGGCTCGTATTTGACCCGTCTATAACCCCGACACCTTATAAAGGTTCTATATAACCCGTATTCACTTCCTTAAACATCTCCGGCTTGAATCTTAGCCCGTTTGTAACACAAAGCATGAACCTTTAAGGCTAAATGTTTAAAACTAGATCTAGGGTTTTCTTTAACGAGGCGTACATGCTTATTGATTCATTAAGTTTGTTTTAACATCAAGTTCATTACTTTACATTTCGTTTAGACCCGATCTACTTTATGTTTAAGTTTCAAGGCTAACCGATCTCAAAAACGTAAACTTTAAAAGGTAAAAGACATACCTTTATGTCTTCTGTGTGGTCGCGGTTTGCTTGATTATCTTGTATCTAGCTTGTTATTGAAGATCTAATAATATTTGGCTTGATTTTGGTCTCGGATCTCCTTTCTCTCTCGCGTTTATATATAGTAATGGAGGTGTGTGTGTGTGTTCTTGAGTGTGTGTAGAGATTATGGAAGATGGAAATGAGGATTAGGGTTTTAGGATGTTTTAAGAGGGTATTTATATCCCTTAAAGCCCATGGACCTAAGGCCCATTACCCTTTAATCTATCTTAATTAATCCAAGTCTATGATCTTTTTTTATTTAAAATTAATTAATTATTATCACACGACAACTTAACATGACTTTCTTTATTTAATATTAAAATAATTAGGATGTTACATTCGGTTTGTCACATTCCTTGGCAAAATGTCCAAATTCTTGACAGTTAAAGAATTTAACTTTCAGCTTATCAAAACCAACCTTCTTGTTCAAAGATGGAAGATCTTTGCCAGTTCTTTGCATGAACTTCTTCACTTTTCTCACAATCATTGCCATTTAAATTCATGAGCTCCAAATCATCAGGATCAATTTGGTCATAATCTTCATCAGTCAACTCACTTGTGGCAATTCTACTACTAACCAGATTCTCATAAGAAGTCATGAAGGCACACAAAAAGGAAAACTTTTGTTCAGCCTCCTTCATGTTCACATTCGGTGGTGCTGAGAATTGATGTGCAGTAGCTAAAGTTCCAGAGCCTCCAGAAGAACCAGAAGCACCAGATGACCCAAAACTTCCAGCAGTTAAAAAGCATGCACGTGGATCACTATAAAATTTTGTAGCATTTTCACTTGCATTCTGAGTGAGAAATGCAGTGATCGGAGATATTGTTGAACTCAGAGGCATACTTCCATCATAAAAGGCTGGATCTTGACTTTCCTTAGTTGACTTTTGACACTTTAGATCATATTCTCGAGCTTCAATTTTTTGCATAAATTCAGAAGCCGTCAGATCTTCATTCTTGAAATAATTATTCTCTTTCAGCACCATTAAGAAAGTTGAGTATGAACTGGGTAAAGCACCTTTAATTGTATCTATCTTATCAGATTCAGAAGGCTCAATCTCATTCAGATGTGTTGAAACAAAGAAGCACTAATCTTGATGCTACCAACTTGATGAAATATGTTATCAGGTAACGCCATTGTAAGAGTCGAATACGCTTTTGTTTCAATCTCCAAAGACTTCTTTTCTTCTTGAGAATATTGTGAGATAGCTTTAGAGTGAATCCAGTTGTTTCATCTCCAATAATTGGTACAATATACACTTCATCAAGACAATAGGAACAATCAGGATGAACAGAACCCAGATGAGCACGAAAACGAGGTTCCCATTTTGCAAAATCACTAAATTTCATCAGTCGTGTACATTTGGAATGAGATCCAATTTCCGTGTCCAATTATAACATTTTCTGCATGAGTACAGTTTGAGAAGCTAATGCATACAACCCAGCCATCTTGATAAGTAACAATCAATAAAACTTCAAGGACTAAAAATGAAAATGTTTTAACGAACTGGGAACAGTAGTTGTAACGAACTGAAATAACAAATCAATTGTACGTATTGATTGTTATCTGAGTAACGAACAAGAAACAGTATTACACGAATTAACTTATGATGAATTGGTAACGAATCACTAACGAACTGAGTCAACGAATCAGGTCAAGTTGACGAATCAATCCTCTGAATAAGATTAACGAATTAGAACTGACAATAACGAATCAAAGTAATGAATCAATGATTCAATCTTAAAGAAACAAAGTAACGAATCAATGATTCAATCTTAACGAATCAAAGTAATGAATCAATGATTCAAGGTGACGAATCAAGGAACACGAAGTAGCTACATTTGACAACGAATCAACTACAGTTAATTAACGAAGCAGGTTGTTAAAACGGTTCTAACTAACTTTGCCACGTGGCATGAGTTTGTTAGAGAATGGGTTAACGAATCAGACCACGTGTCTGACGAACTAAGTTAAACAAATTAGAATTAGTAACGAATTAAGATCATGAGTTGAATTTTATAACGAATCTTCAACCAGATGATGAAGATCTTCAAATCTTCATCATCAATTTCCAAAAACTGGAAATCCGATGAACACACACAACCAAACCAAATCCGTATTACACACTCGATATACCACCAAATCATGCAACTAACAGATCAAACTACTCGTACACCCTACGCGAATCCAAATCGCAATATCTCATATACTAATTTAACCAATTCCGAACTCAATTGAGCCAAAACACAACCCCTGTTTTGTATTAGTTTAGATCCAAATCTCAACCAACACAGATCCAATCCAAATACCAATTCCAATCAACCACACAAACGTTAACCCTTACTAACCACAAATTCACCTCAAATCAGTCCATTAACACTCAATTAAGATGTCAATTCAAACTAATTCAACAGTAAACTAAATAAACATAAACTTATGTATATAATCCGTCAATTATCAATCTATAATACTAAATCAAGAGCAATTCGAACACCGAAAGCTCTTATACCACTTGTTATAACCTCAGATCTCAGATCTAAGACCCATTAATACGATTACTAGGATCTAGTTCATTGATTACTCTTGACGGGTATAGATTATATGTATATGTATATATCTGATATATTATTAGTATTAGGTGTATTATGTAATAGCTTAACGAAGTTTGAATCGAGAGAGAAAATGGTTAGAGTGTTGATACGTTAATTCCGAAACTTAAATTAATAGAGGACAAAGCCTCTATATATAGAAGATGGATCCAATTTGTTACACAACCCGTAACGAATTGGAGTCCACTTCGTTACATTTAATATAGATAAACAAGACATAACGAATCAACTGATTCGTTATGCCCTATTCGTCAACGTTCCATGACGAATGGGAATAAATATAACGAACTACTTCCCATTGTTAAACATCCTTAACGAATGGGAGGAAACTTAACTTAACTGTCTAGTTCGTTAAACATCCTTAACGAACTAGAAATGCATTAACGAACTAGACTATTATAATAATATCTTTTCATTAATAAAAACAAAACGATAAATACAAAGACTCGAGACGCAAAACCGTGCACTAACATGGAAGAATATCCGGCTAATGTAGAAAGAGAGCAAAATATGTTTAGGATAAAATATTGTTAATTGTTAAGGTTTAAATATAGGATAGTGGATGATTTGGCAAGAGTATGAAAGAAAATTGGTGACTTGGCATTGGGTGGCAATGATGTGGAGGGCCTAGAATGTTGACAAGTGGAAATTTCTACTTTATTTAATAGTATGTATAGATGTTATCATAATGCAAAGAATCAGTGTGTTGAACAAATACATAACATTTACATTATATTTTCCTTTGGATTCCACCCCATGTTATTCATTCATAAAACTCTCGTCACCATCAAAAGATACTTCGCCGCTGGTGATCGCTACCGGAAACCGCCACCAAGATTTGTTGTTGTAGACGCAAATCAAACGCTATCGGCCGCCGCTACACTCATACGCAGACTTCGGCATACATTCAGGACTGTCACAACCATCATACTCTTTGTTTCACCGTGTTTAGCAATTCAGGTAATAGTTGGCTCTCTGTTTATTGTTCGTTGCTTGAACAATCTAGTAGATTATTGTACTTGAAAGTTGAACCCGATCTGCTTCCGACAAACAACGTGAAGTTTGAAAGTTTAATATTTCAAGTCATAAATATGCTACTTGTCACACCCCTAAATTTCGACTAACATGGTTTTACCACGAGGCGTATGACATACTAGGATCTAGCTATGGGTCATATAGAAAAATCCATTTATTAATGTTAAACCAACATTTGTTGCAACTCATTAATTCGAGAAAATATTGTTACATCGTACGTTATGTTTGCGGAAGCGTGGAAAAAATTATTAGTACCAAAAGTACTAAAGTACAATTTAGACACCCAGACACAACAATTCATGAAGCCTAAAACATGCTTAGTTGTTTGATGGAAGCCATGCAACCATGATGCAATCCTAATTCCTTATGTGCATCTTTTTAACCCGAGAAAGACATGCTAAAAAGTGTCAACATAATGGTTGGTGAACTCACATGTTTGTATCTAAAAACAAGTTCTTTAAATATGCAGATAAAGTCTACAAAGTTTTATCACTAGTTAATTACTTTATATGTCATGATACACTAGTGTTGGGTCCATCATAACTGAAGCTGACATGTGTTCGTTTGTGTGCCACCCACCAAGCCTTAATGGAACTTGGCAGTGTGTTTAGGTCAATGTTACACATATCCGACTTCTAGTCGAGTTTTAGCACAAGTGGGGTTTGTCAAACCCAGTAGTACTACTTAATATTGCATCGCAAGTTAACTTTCGTTAATGGTTCGATGTGGGTGATGACTTTCATTTTGTAATTGCACTAAGTATTCATGAAATAAAACAATCTTAATATATCCAAATGTTTGTGCATGCTTTCTCCCCCAAAAAGGAGTAAGTAAAAGAGAGGTCCGTGAAACTGACATCTAATGCGTGCTAAGTAAAGTCAATAGCTAATGAAAACAGTCCCGTACGTGTATCCTAAAGTATACATGTACATAAGTAAATTTGTGATGGTTATTAGAACCCTTAGTATCCAAACAATCTCATTGTTTATCCGTGTATGACCAAAGTTTGACTTTTTTGACTTTGACCAAAGTTTGATCTTTTGACCTGTGACCAAAATTTCCAACTTATTTGACAGTTTACCGAAAAGGTCGATCGAGTTGACCATTGACCAAAGTTTGATCGAGTTGACCCAATGACTCGTTGGTGACTTGTAACTAAATATATTAACTTATATTTGATAGTTTTGTTTCTATTTGTATGCTTACCAATTATGCATGACTTAAAACACCCATTCACTTTTCATGCAAGATATGATCCAAACAAGTGTTTACCACAACCTAATAGTTCAAGCAAGACTAGCCACTTAGTCAAAATAACTTATAATTGCCAAATTCTATGCATCCAAAAAGTCAATTAGTGCACAAATGATCAGCTCATCATATTGAATGCATAGCAAACATGAATTCACAAGGCAAATTTAACCCAACAACATAGCAAATCTGAATTCACAAGGCAAATCATAACCCAACAACACCTATGTTTCTACCCCATCAAACCAACAAATTTAATTATGAAAATTTTTGCCACGATAAACTACAAGTCTTAGGATTAACAAACTATTTTTTTTTCCAATGTACACAAAAATCAAGAAAATTCATACAAGACAGAAATGTTCATGCAACTATTTTAGTGCGCAACGTAATGTGTTAATTCGGCTATAATTATATACTAAACCGAATCATGCAAGACCAATTGGGTTAATGAGAATCATAACTCAATTTATCATCTTTCAAAAGTGTAATTAACCCAGTTGCCTTTGACAAACTCAAGATATGTAGTTGGAATTCTAGACCAGAATACAAACTCCCACAACATCCTAGACACTTCAGGTTGTAAAATCATAAAAAGTATCAAGTTCAAATCCAAAATTTATGATTTTTAGTTTTCTAAAAACTAGATTTGATGTACTAAATAATAGAATCACGAATCGTCAAAAAATACCAAGTTAACATCAGTTTACAACTTCAAAAATAAACATGAACAGATATACTAACAAATTGATTTCATTCATAACACATGTAAATAATGTTTCTAGCATACTTATGGTTCTAATTAACAAACTAATCAACATCCACCATCAAAATCAATATATCATCATTTCGTTACAGAATTCTATTGAACCATTTAGGGTTTATATATAAATTTCAATTCAATAACAACCACAAGTATTAATACAAACATTCTTTCAGTCGATTAAATTTTGCTATGGTTCCATTCAATCATTATTTGGATACTAAGCCCCATAATCCCAAATATATATAACAGATGAAAATTATTCATTAAATAAAATTTCTTGGATAATCATAAGATAGTCACACAAAACCTTCTAATGCCTTCATCCGACACCACAAAACATCATGCAAGTATGTGAGTGTGTGTGATGCTGGAGAGAAAACAAAAAGGATGTGTGTGTGTAGGAGGGCCAACCAAAGAAAGAAGAGAGGAGAGAAGAGGAACGATTTTTTCAACTCAAAAGTCCCATAACCTTTATCAACTTTACTCTCATCATCAAATGCCATAACACCCTCGTAACCATCATCTTTTAATTACTCTTCAATTAAATAATGTTACTAATTTAACTAAAAGATGTGGCATGATACTTTCTTACAATTGATTTTCTCTCAGCATATCATATAATATAAGGTTGTGACCACATAACACGTGACATGTAGCATATAACGTATGTAACAAGGTTAATATATTTATACATAAATACTTATATATTTAAATGCATTTAATTTTTATTAATTTTGATTTATTCATGTTAAACCACCAACGTACACGAACAGACTCGTGTGTATGCTCACGTGACATGCATGTGCGTTTTCTAATGAAGTTAACGAAGTTAACCTAAAAATATCGGGAGTCGCACTATTGTTCGTTGTTATTATAGTGGGAAAATCCACATACTTAAATTCTGCATCTAACAAGCAAAATATAAGATATTTTGAAACCTTAATAGTATTATTTTAATTCAATAATTTATCTAATTTTCTTTTATATACAGATTAACACAACCACATTCATGACCTTATCCTTTAAGTTCTTTCAAATTAACTTGTATAAATAGCAATCAAGTAAGCTAATTTATATTATTGAAGTTATTATAAGTTAACTACTGATTTTTTTGTGTATAAGATATAAGATAAGTTTTGAGAATTTTAAATGGTATTCAAAGGAGATTTTTTAAAGTATATATAAGGTCTCCATCACCGGAATGTCAATCAATCAATGAATGGAACAACGATACTTAAGCAAAGAAAATCTTATGTGAGATAAAATAAAATATAGATGCTAGTAGTACGACTTGAGGATGACATAACTTTACTTGCTTTCACTTTCGGCTGAGGTACGATTTCTATTTTCGTTTACTCATAATATTAGTTATATTCCTTACTTTGTAGTACAGATTCTATTTTCTTCACTCATAGTATTGGTTCTATTCCAGATTATATTCGATGTCCATCACTTTGTAGTGTAGACTTTTCATTAGCTTTTAGTTACAATTTGAGTTCGGTTTATTTGGTATATTATGTTTAATAATGATTTTGTTGCATGCAATAGACCTTAAGTCCTATAATCTTTATTGTATATTCATGTTTGAATTTTGTTAGTTACATGATTTTAGTTTTTGTACTCTGTCACCAGAGCATGTCTAAAATGTCGTATCAGCATCAATGGCATGCACTTATCGTGATAGTGCGTAATAAAAGTTCATGAAATATCTAGCTTGTGATTGTGTAGCACTTTGGCCCTAGAGGCGTATTGATCGATCTTAGCTTTGAGTATGTGTTCTTTGTGTGGAGATGGAATAATGGGTACACGCCATACGCACCGTCTCATAGGTGCCTGGACTAGCTAGTTGTGTACCGGTTGGTAATAGTTTAGGGTTGTGGGTGTTTCCTTCTCATGTGACCTTGAGTTCTTAGTATGTGTGGTCACGTTTTTCGATGCGTGCATATATTTTGGATATGTTTATGATATGCTTTTGTATGCGTCTTGTTATGCTCAGACCAACTTAGATTATGTTCATTATTTGTTTCAGTATAAGGTGTGGTTTCGAGTTTGAATCTAAGTTTTTAGATTATTTTCTTCACCCGTCATTACTTGTATTATTGTTCTTGACGTGGTGTATATATATATTTTTTTATTAAGGATTTATCACACTTTGTCGGGTTTTAAAAGTTGTTTTCACCTAAACTTAATTGCACACTCAAAGGGCAAGTGTACCCGCCATGTGGTAATATCGTAATAGCGAGAACCGATATCAATCCATGGACATGTAAGTTTTAATACTAAATCTTTGTAAATAAAATAACTGTGAGAAATGATTTTAATTGATTTGTTTTTAAAATTAATATTTAGAAAAACTTATTAAAAATAATTTAAAACAAGTAACACGATAATGGAGATAATCAAGAATTAAAAGATAACACCTTAACTTAGAATCCACTAGACTCCTAATGATAGTAAACTTGAATATATGATAAATTCACTATTTTTAATGAAAAAGATTAGTTTCTTGTTATAGATAACCATTCAAATGAGTTTTTGGAAAGTTAGTATGAATTATACAAACTAATCACCTCAAATCATACTATAATGTAAGTGAACTTATGTTGAAATTTAAGGTTATAGATTATCATTCAATTACGAAACTCAAATCTAACAACCGGTCGGAAAGAGCACATGAAAAACACCTAATCCACCTATGGTTGATTAAATTAGACAAAATTCAAGTATTCCCTTGATTTACGAATTTTCAACCCAAGTGTAATTTCAAAATAATTGTGTTAACAAATTACTTTTTATATTACTAACAAGAATATGAATTCATTACAAATGTTCAATCTTTTAAAATCTAAACATGATGATATGTATCTAACCAATTTTCATTTTAGCATGCAAGAATTATTTTAACTATTTCTAGTTAAAAGTCATAACGTTGCATGAACAACATTCATAAATAAATGATAAAATCAAGAGTCTTTAACATAACAAGACATACCATTTTTAATTCATGTGCACTGATTTCAATTCTTCAAACACAACATTTCATTAAGAGACTACCAAGGACATGACATATTTCAACATAAAGCAATCATATCTTAATTCAAACCATCAAAATTTATCAAGTTTCATCACGGGTTAAGGTGATATGTAGTGTAGCTCATGATAATTAATAAAGATACGCCAAAATAGAAGAATGTAACATTCATGATTAATGTTTAAGATAACCTAACCAAGAAAACCAAACTATAAAATTATATGGATTCTAGGACTTCTTCTTGATGTTGTATGAGTATTCAAGAGCTTCTCTGTCACACCCCCAAATTTCCACTAACGGAGTTTTACCGTAAGGCGGGTGACAAACCAGGATCCGAACACATTAATCACACCAAACGACATCTATATGGTCTTAAAAGTTTTAACAAATCAAAATAAATTGTTCAGAGTACTTAAGTGCTAGTGCGGAAGCCATCTCCCAAACAAGTTTAAATAATTCATGGCGCTACAAGCGCAAAACCAATATCAAATAAATGTTTTCAAACTTAAACCAATGCGAGTCCATGCATGCAATGTTATCCTAATCCAAGTGCTTGCTAGTGACCTGAGGAAAACATGCTAAAAAGAGTCAACACATATGGTTGGTGAGTTCACAGGTTTTCAAAGTAAGTTATGCTCTATCAGTTCATAAACATTTATAAATAAAAGTGGCCCATGGTTAACTACACTTAGTTAACTCGTTGCCGCATAGTGTTATGTTTCCATCACGACCGAAGCTGACTAGTTATTGCCTCAAGTCAAGTATTGCCAAAACTTAACAATGTTTGGTCAAAGTTACACCCCGTTCGACCTCCAGTCGAGAATAATGCAGGGTGGGGTTTGTCAAACCCAATAGTACTATTTAAATTTACCACGCCAGTTAACCTTAGTTAACGGTCCGATGTTCGTGAGGACTTTCCATGGCAAAGAAACACTACGTTATAAGCAACCAAACGGTTGTGTAAAGATTTAGAGCAAGTAAAGTAAAACTGTTTTGCATGTTTCCTCCCCCAAAGGAAAGGTATAAAAGTGGGGCCGTAAACTCACCTTGTTGGTGCTTCGGGTATTACACAAATCCGACCGAAATAAATGCGTCACTTGCTAAGACCCTAAAAATGCAAGTACGTAAGTAACTTGTGGGATGGTTCCTAGAACCACTAGTATCCAACAATCTCCCATTGTTTTTAAAAAGACTTTTGACCAAAGTTTGACTTTTGTTGACTTTGACTAAAGTTGACTTTGACTAAATTTTGACATTTGACTAAAATATTGACCTTTGACTAAAAGGTTGGACTTAGATTTTTTACCTTATAATTCTAGTCACACTTAATCAATCATCAAGTATACACACTTAGCCATATTCCTTGCAATTCTATGATCAATACACTTTCACAACATCACAAGCAAGACTAACTATTTAGTCAACTAGTTCTAAGTTGACTTAAAAAGTCAAAGTTCTAATTTACCACAAAAACATATTACAATTTGCAATTATCTCAATTCAACCAACACCTTTATCACCTTTAACAATTTATACCACCTAAACCGATTTTTCTCATCAATCAAAACTCACAATTAAATTACCAAATAAATCACACATGTACACATCAGTATTAGGTTGAACATATATTTTTCTCACAATTTTTGGATTTACCAATTCGTCCAGAATATTCATATACAACAACAACATGATTTATATTTCTACAACAACACAGCAGTAATCAAAAATTTGTCAAAAATTTCATATTTGTCCAATTGATGCAAGACCAATTGGACTAGATTCCTAATTCAATTTACAACATCCTAGAAGTAGAATTATATCCATATCTATTTTTATCATCAAGTTATGAAATTTACAACTCAACTCAGAATTCTTTTCTCTAATTTATATTTGCATCCTGATTTTGTAAATTAATAAAAAGTATTCAAACAGTGTCCAAAAATTAAGATTTCGGACTTTCTGAAAACTAGATTCAAAGTACATGTTCATAGAATCAAAAATCGATCAACAACTCAAACATATCATCAAGTTATCAACAATCCAAATCCGTAACATCTAATCTGCCAATAAACAATTTTAACCACAATCAACTACAAATCACAACTTTTCTATCCTTTTGATTCAAAATCATCAAGAAACATTTATGATTCAAAATCATCAAGAAACATTCTTACCAAATCAAATTTCATGTCTTATTTTTATCCATTTGATTTCATAAGAAAAGTAAAAACACATGTATTTATAAAAGACTCAAAAATACTAATCAAGACACATACAAAAATCCTTTTTACTTGTCAAACTTTGATCATCCCCTTTCATGATCCAACCATTTGGATACAAGGTTCATATGAATTAAAAGAAAACGAAACATATAAACATAATAATCTACTCACTTTGCTTGATCAAATGCTTAAACCCTTGTTTACTAATAATCACCAACTTGTTTGTTTTGAAGATGATACTTGAAGATGATTGTTTGTATGAAAGAAAATGAGAGTATGTGTGTGTGTGAGTATCACGGCCAAAGAGAGAGGAAAAGGGAAAGGAAAAGGTGTTGGCATCCAATAGTTGTAACCTCCTTGTTATTAACAACCCCTTTATGATTGATTTAATGAATATGATACTTAGGTTATCTTTTATTTATTTATTTGTGACATGGTACATAATTTAATAAACATTTCCTATGTAACATAAACTAAGGTTCCATTTAAATAATAAACATGTTACATGACATATAATATAACCTATTTAATCATTTAGCTTACTTACAATCACATCATCATGTAATAACCATAATATAACATATTAATCACATAGCACATTATACTTATCATACATGTTATATGACATGTTTATTATAACATGCAAGACGAGTTTATTATCCTAGTTATAATTAGTAACTTATCCTTGTTTAAGTCACTAATGACACGTTGACTTAAATATACGCATACATGACATCACATGTACAAGAGTTCATACTCATAGTTAACAGAACTAACTGAGTTTATAGACATAATCAACAGGATTCAACTGGGTTTAGTTAACAGAGTTAACCTGAAATTTGCAATTGTCACATCATCCCCTTGTTAATAGAATTTTCGTCCCGAAAATTAATGTGATGTCACCACTAGACTGGGACATGAAAGGGATAGAAAAGAAAAATTTTAGGTTTGTCACATCATCCCCTTGTTAAAAGAATTTTCTTCCCGAAAATTTAAATCGTACCTATGGTTTGGCTTCAGGTTTGAATAGGTGTGGATACTTTTCTTTCATCTGGTCTTTGCGCTCCCATGTGAACTCTGGTCCACGCTTAGAGTTCCAACGAACGCGAACAATAGGAGTTTTACTGTGCCTACGGGTCTTTACGTCCTGATCCATGATTTTCACCGGCTCTTTGATGAAACGTAACTGTTCGTCCACTTCTAGTTCCTCCAAAGGAACTATCAAGTTTTCGTCAGCCAAACACTTTTTAAGATTTGATACGTGGAAGACGTTATGTACCCCGCGGAGTTAGTTGTTCCGGTAAGTCCAACCTATAAGCCACTGGACCGATTCGTTCCATGATTTCGAATGGCCCTACGTAACGCGGGCTCAACTTTCCCCGTTTTCCGAAACGAATGACACCCTTCCACGGTGCCACTTTTAATAAAACTTTGTCCCCGACTTCAAATTCCAAAGGCCTTCTATGCTTATCAGCATAACTTTTCTGACGATCACGTGCTGCTGCCATACGGTTTCGGATCTGAATTATCCTCTCCGTTGTTTCATGAACTATTTCAGGGCCAGTTAGTTGGCTCTCACCCACTTCCGCCCAGTAGAGTGGTGATCGGCATTTACGCCCATACAGAGCTTCAAAAGGGGCTGCTTGTATGCTCGTATGGTAACTGTTATTGTAAGAGAGCTCAACCAAAGGCAAGTGCGTCTCCCAACTGTTCCCAAAATCGATGATACACGCCCTTAACATATCCTCCAATGTTTGTATTGTTCGCTCGCTCTGACCGTCTGTTTGTGGATGATAAGCTGTGCTCATATCCAGTCGTGTACCCAACGACTTTTGCAACGATTTCCAAAAGTTTGAGGTAAACCTAGCATCAGGGTCCGAAATAATCGATATCGGCACACCATGACGGGAAACAATTTCTTTAATGTAAATGCGAGCCAGCCTATCCATCTTGTCCGCTTCCCGGATGGCTAGAAAATGTGCGGATTTGGTCAATCGATCCACTATGACCCAAATCATGTCGCAACCGCTGGGTGTCTTGGGTAGTTTGGATATGAAATCCATGGATATCTGTTCCCATTTCCCCATAGGAATTTCGAGTTGTTGAAGTAATCCCGGCGGTTTCCTATGTTCTGCTTTCACTTTGACACATGTCAGATACTTAGCCATGTACCCAGCAATTTCCTCTTTCATACTCGGCCACCAGTATAGCTCTTTTAAGTCATGGTACATCTTATCTGATCCCGGATGTACTATCGGGATTTGTGTGCTTCGTCCATGACCAGTGTTCTTAGATCCCCATAACGCGGTACCCAAATTCGATCATGGTAATACCGAATGCCATCCGACTTAACTTCTGAGTTCCCGTCTACACCGCGCAAAGATTCGGCATCGAAATTCTCGGCTTTCAGAGCTTCTAACTGGGCATCCCTGATCTTTTCGGGTAGACCAGAGTGAATCGTTAGTTGTAAAGCCCTAACCCTCCTGGGTTCAAAGTTTCTTTTCGGCTCAAGGCGTCAGCCACCACGTTGGCTTTACCCGGATGATACTTAATAGCACATTCATAATCGTTAAGCAACTCGACCCATCGTCTCTGCCTCATGTTCAGTTCTTTCTGCTCGAATATGTGCTGGAGGCTCTTATGGTCAGTGTAGATCGTACACCGGGTTCCATAGAGGTAATGCCTCCAGATTTTTAGTGCAAAGATGACGGCTCCAAGTTCTAAGTCATGGATCGTGTAGTTCTTTTCAGCGGTCTTCAGTTGTCAAGAAGCATATGCGATGACCTTTTCCCGTTGCATAAGCACACATCCAATTCCTTGCAGTGAAGCATCGCAGTAAACAACAAAGTCTTCTACTCCTTCGGGCAGTGATAGGATTGGCGCACTACACAGCTTGTCTTTCAGAGTTTGAAATGTTGTGTCATGTGCCTCGGTCCACTTATACACAATGCCCTTGCGGGTTAAGGATGTGAGTGGTTGAGCAATCTTGGAAAATCTTCCAATAAATCTGCGATAATAACCAGCTAATCCCAGAAATTGACGGATCTCGGTGGGAGTTTTCGGGTTTGGCCAATCCTTGATTGCTTCAATCTTGGACTGGTCCACTTGGATTCCCTCCCCACTTACCACGTGGCCCAAAAATTTTACTTCACGCATCCAGAACTCGCACTTCGATAATTTGGCATACAGTTGTTCCTTCATGAGTAGCTCCATCATTAATCGCAAGTGCTCTTCATGTTCCTCCTATGTCTTCGAATATATCAAGATGTCGTCTATGAACACAATGACGAATTTATCCAAATAAGGCTTACAAACACGATTCATGAGGTCCATGAATACGGCTGGGGCGTTTGTTAACCCAAATGGCATAACGGCGAACTCATAGTGTCCATAACGAGTACGAAACGCTGTTTTCGCAATGTCTTCTTCCCGAACTCGGAGTTGGTGATAACCCGACCTAAGGTCGACCTTCGAGTAGTAACTGGATCCTTGCAGCTGATCGAACAGATCATCAATACGTGGCAAGGGATACCGGTTCTTGGTCGTCACCTTATTAAGTTCCCGATAGTCGATACACATGCGTAGAGTTCCATCCTTCTTCTTCACGAATAGGACTGGGGCTCCCCACGGGGATGAACTGGGGCGTATGAAACCCTTATCTAGCAGTTCTTGCAACTGCTTAGACAGTTCCTCTAACTCCTTCGGAGCAAGGCGATACGGTGCACGAGCTACAGGAACAGCTCCTTGTGTCAGGTCGATTTGGAACTCCACTTGTCTGTGAAGCGGAAGGCCAGGTAGGTCTTCGGGGAAAACCTCAGGAAAGTCTCTAACAATAGGGATCTGGTCGATTGAGACCTCCTCCTCCACAGCCTTGTCAGTACCTTTGTTGGTGATTAGGGCTAAGATCGCAGTATGGCCTTTAGCAGTAACTTCTGTGCCTTCATAAGGGAAATGATCCCAACTGTCGCACTCTCTTTCTCACCATGAACAATGAGAGTTTCTCCCCCAGGGAGAGGTATGCGGACGATCTTCTCGTGACAGACAACCTCGGCTCGGTGCTCGGACAACCAATCCATCCCAATAACTAAGTCGAAGCTACCAAGTTCAATCGGCATAAGATCTATGGGAAACAAATGACTAGACAATTCTACGATACAACCCTTCAAAATATGGGACACTTGGATGGTTTTACCATCTGCTAACTCGATAGTGTACTTAGACTCTAGGGCAGATGGGGTGGTATTAACCATTTCACAAAATTTAGTTGACACGAAACTTCGATCGGCCCCGGTATCAAATAAAGTTAGCGCATAACAACCATTCATTTTATATTTACCGGTAATAGTTACGGAGTCGTTAGAAGTCTCACCTGAACCACCACCAATAACGAAGGCTCTTCCCCTGCCTTCACCTCCGTTATTACCATTCCTATTGTTACCATTCTTCCCGTTGCCATTTGCCCCTCCGTTACCAGCATTCTTCAGTTTGGGGCAGTTTCTCTTAAAGTGACCCTCCTGTCCACTCTCAAAACACCCTTTCGGGGCCTCTTGAGGTGGAGCTTGTTTCTGGGGATTGTCTGCTCGGCAAAACTTGGTTTCGTGGCCGTGTCTGCCACACTTGTTGCAACTGTACTTATCACATTTCCCCGCATGATGGAAGTTACACTTGTTACACTTTGGGAGTTTCCCCTGATATCCTCCCTGTTGTTGGTTCTGGCTCGGGTAGTTGTTCCTGCGAGGAGACTTAAACCGTCTCTGTTGATTGTGGCCTGAAGAGGTGCTCTTGTTGTTGGAGTTGTTGTTGCCACTACTCTCCCACTTGTGTTTATTATCGGATGTGCCAGTAGCAGACTTCTTGGACGGAAGAGTGCCTTGTTTGACGGCTTGATCAGTTAACTTATGAGCTAACCGGACGGCATCGTGAATGTTGGCGGGATTTGCCGACGTCACCATACTCTGGATCTGCGGAGGTAAACCGTCAATATACATTTCGACCCTCTTATAAGCAGGATCGACCATTTGAGGGCACAGTATCGCTAACTCATGGGATCGTGTCGTATAAGCCTCAATGTCGGAACCCTCCATCCGCAAATTCCAAAACTGATGCTCTAACTTCTGCACTTCACCACGCGGGCTATACTCGGTCTTGATCAGATTTTTGAATTCCTCCCATGACATAGCATTGGCCGCATTTAGACCCAACAAATGAACTTGGGTATTCCACCAAGTAAGTGCTGACTCCTCGAGAGTCCCTGTAGCAAACTTCACCTGGCTCGCAGCCGGGCAATTACACATAGCAAATACCGATTCTGCCTTCTCTATCCAGCGCAGCAAACCGACAGCCCCCTTGGTGCCTTTAAACGCATGGGGTTTACAATCCATGTAGTTCTTAAAGGTGCACCCTGCGGCTCCTAGATTTTTGGTTCACAAAGTAGGTGTTAGTGCCTGAGTTTCGATAGGTCATAATGACAGCAAAGTGCATACTTACCCCCTGCCGCCTGCCCCGGAATCTGGGCGGCTGCAATCGCTGCGGTCACATGCTCGTTGATGAGTGCCGCCAGTTTTGCTGGAGTGAGGTTGATGCTGCCCCTGCCATGGCCACGTCCACGTCCCGACATAATCCTACGCAGTCATGAACATAGACCGGATTAATGCCTTAATTCTAGTACATCAATAACAATCAAACAACTAATTTATGAACATCACAACACAATTTAATAAAAACAATACTTGAAAAGATAACTTGTAATCCGATTACAATCATTCAATCCAAACATCATAGTTCAAAAATATCCTATGTTGGATGGGTACAACCCTCCCACCTAGGTTCATAAAAGAAAGAAATCCAAACGAATACCAACTGACGATATCACTCGTCAGATACTCCCGATGACCCGCTCACCTCGGGCTCCTCCTCGGGGTCTTCCTCCGGATCCTCCTCGGGGTCCTCCTCTGGGTCTTCTTCAGGGTCCTCCACTGGGTCCTCTGGAGGTGCCAGCCGGTCCTCCAGATCTCGAATACGGTTACGAGCAATGTTCAGTTCGTTAGTCAGATCTATCACCCTGTCTGCAAGCATCTGTATCTTCTCACCTAGCCTCTCAACTTCAAAGGTTAACTTGTAGTGCATCTCTGACCTCCGATCGCAGAGCTCCCTCAAGAACTCCATCTTATGCTTGGCTCCACTCTGTTTCTGCGCTAGCTTAGCAAAGTCCGACTTCATACCCTGTTTCCCACACTATGCCTTATCCAGGCCAGAAACAAGTGCAGCTATCACCCACTCAGGAGGGCATGGCAGGGCGGGTAGAGTAGGGCAAGAAGGACCTACAACAGCTAGGGGTGAAACCTTCTCCTTCTCAATCATCATGGTCACCACCTCTGGGTACCATTCCCAGTCGCACTCGGGCTTAGGCAATAACGTGTGCTCGGGTGAAGACTCCACAGCAGTAGATGTGCCAGCATCAGGGATGGTCCACTGCCTCTTCAGTCTCGGGGACGCAGGTGGTGTGCTCTCCTCAGCGATGCTAGGTGCTTTCTCATGGGCGTGATCAGCTGACGACGAAGGCATACTGTGACACAAGGGTTGGGGATGGGATGAGTGAGTGGTATCTCATGTATATATGTGCAGTGTAACTAATGCATCATGAAAAGCTATAGACCGGACTGCAACCTATATGAAATGGTATGCAACCTGGTTCGCTATAACCAATGGCTCTGATACCAATCTGTCACACCCCCAAATTTCCACTAACGGAGTTTTACCGTAAGGCGGGTGACAAACCAGGATCCGAACACATTAATCACACCAAACGACATCTATATGGTCTTAAAAGTTTTAACAAATCAAAATAAAATGTTCAGAGTACTTAAGTGCTAGTGCGGAAGCTAAACAAAGTGCGGGAGCCATCTCCCAAACAAGTTTAAATAATTCATGGCGCTACAAGCGCAAAACCAATATCAAATAAATGTTTTCAAACTTAAACCAATGCGAGTCCATGCATGCAATGTTATCCTAATCCAAGTGCTTGCTAGTGACCTGAGGAAAACATGCTAAAAAGAGTCAACACATATGGTTGGTGAGTTCACAGGTTTTCAAAGTAAGTTATGCTCTATCAGTTCATAAACATTTATAAATAAAAGTGGCCCATGGTTAACTACACTTAGTTAACTCGTTGCCGCATAGTGTTATGTTTCCATCATGACCGAAGCTGACTAGTTATTGCCTCAAGTCAAGTATTGCCAAAAATTAACAATGTTTGGTCAAAGTTACACCCCGTTCGACCTCCAGTCGAGAATAATGCAGGGTGGGGTTTGTTAAACCCAATAGTACTATTTAAATTTACCACGCCAGTTAACCTTAGTTAACAGTCCGATGTTCGTGAGGACTTTCCATGGCAAAGAAACACTACGTTATAAGCAACCAAACGGTTGTGTAAAGATTTAGAGCAAGTAAAGTAAAACAGTTTTGCATGTTTCCTCCCCCAAAGGAAATGTATAAAAGTGGGGCCGTAAACTCACCTTGTTGGTGCTTCGGGTATTACACAAATCCGACCGAAGTAAATGCGTTACGTGCTAAGACCCTAAAAATGCAAGTACGTAAGTAACTTGTGGGATGGTTCCTAGAACCACTAGTATCCAACAATCTCCCATTGTTTTTAAAAAGACTTTTTACCAAAGTTTGACTTTTGTTGACTTTGACTAAAGTTGACTTTGACTAAAGTTGACTTTGACTAAAGTTTTGACCTTTGACTAAAATATTGACCTTTGACTAAAAGGTTGGACTTAGAATGTTTACCTTATAATTCTAGTCACACTTAATCAATCATCAAGTATACACACTTAGCCATATTCCTTGCAATTCTATGATCAATACACTTTCACAATATCACAAGCAAGACTAACTATTTAGTCAACTAGTTCTAAGTTGACTTAAAAAGTCAAAGTTCTAATTTACCACAACTAACATATCACAATTTGAAATTATCTCAATTCAACCAACACCTTTATCACCTTTAACAATTTATACCACCTAAACCGATTTTTCTCATCAATCAAAACTCACAATTAAATTACCAAATAAATCACACATGTACACATCAGTATTAGGTTCAACATATATTTTTCTCACAATTTTTGGATTTACCAATTCGTCCAGAATATTCATATACTACAACAACATGATTTATATTTCTACAACAACACAGCAGTAATCAAAAATTTGTCCAAAATTCCATATTTGTCCAATTGATGCAAGACCAATTGGACTAGATTCCTAATTCAATTTACAACATCCTAGAAGTAGAATTATATCCATATCTATTTTTATCATCAAGTTATGAAATTTACAACTCAACTCAGAATTATTTTCTCTAATTTATATTTGCATCCTGATTTTGTAAATTAATAAAAAGTATTCAAACAGTGTCCAAAAATTAAGATTTTAGACTTTCTAAAAACTAGATTCAAAGTACATGTTCATAGAATTAAAAATCGATCAAAAACTCAAACATATCATCAAGTTATCAACAATCCAAATCCGTAACATCTAATCTGCCAATAAACAGTTTTAACCACAATCAACTACAAATCACAACTTTTCTATCTTTTTGATTCAAAATCATCAAGAAACATTTATGATTCAAAATCATCAAGAAACATTCATACCAAATCAAATTTCATGTCTTATTTTTATCCATTTGATTTCATAAGAAAAGTAAAAACATATGTATTTATAAAAGACTCAAAAATACTAATCAAGACACATACAAAAATCCTTTTTACTTGTCAAACTTTGATCATCCCCTTTCATGATCCAACCATTTGGATACAAGGTTCATATGAATTAAAAGAAAAAGAAACATATAAACATAATAATCTACTCACTTTGCTTGATCAAATGCTTAAACCCTTGTTTACTAATAATCACCAACTTGTTTGTTTTGAAAATGATACTTGAAGATGATTGTTTGTATGAAAGAAAATGAGAGTATGTGTGTGTGTGTGGGTATCACGGCCAAACAGAGAGGAAAAGGGAAAGGAAAAGGTGTTGGCATCCAATAGTTGTAACATCCTTGTTATTAACAACCCCTTTATGATTGATTTAATGAATATGATACTTAGGTTATCTTTTATTTATTTATTTGTGACATGGTACATAATTTAATAAACATTTCCTATGTAACATAAACTAAGGTTCCATTTAAATAATAAACATGTTACATGACATATAATATAACCTATTTAATCATTTAGCTTACTTACAATCACATCATCATGTAATAACCATAAAATAAGATATTAATCACATAGCACATTATACTTATCATACATGTTATATGACATGTTTATTATAACATGCAAGACGAGTTTATTATCCTAGTTATAATTAGTAACTTATCCTTGTTTAAGTCACCAATGACACGTTGACTTAAATATACGCATACATGACATCACATGTACAAGAGTTCATACTCATAGTTAACAGAACTAACTGAGTTTATAGACATAGTCAACAGGATTTAACTGGGTTTAGTTAATAGGGTTAACCTGAAATTTGCAATTGTCACATCATCCCCTTGTTAAAAGAATTTTCATCCCGAAAATTAATGTGATGTCACCACTAGACTGGGACATGAAAGGGATAGAAAAGAAAAATTTTAGGTTTATCACATTCTCATCCATTCAGTTCTATGGAGTAGAGGAATGAAAGAGTGTGCTTTTATCTCATGAATCGGCTCCCCTAATGAGCAACATGCATGGTCTTGAATAGGCTCACTGATGCACAAAGCATGGCCCGTATCTGGGTGAGGCACGACCCATCCTGGTCTAGGGGTGCTCTTTAGGTTCGTTTTTCATGTTCGGGTTTTTTCGGTTGGGTTCTTCGGGTTTCAAAGTTTTAATCCTTGACCCGAAACCCAACCCAAATCTCTCACGGGTTTTTCAGGTTTAGGTAATTCGGGTCCGGGTTTTTTCGGGTTGGGTTAATCGGGTTTCGAGTATCCTAGAAAACAAAAAACAAAAAAAATTAAAACCTACATTGTTAAAAATTAAAACAACATATCTTCTTTGCTAGTAACATAAATAATCAAATAATAAACCAATATAACTTAATAAAACAGTTTAAAAGAAAAGTAAAACTAACTCAAACCATAATCGTTATCAACCAGGCATGATTTGGTTGTTCGATTACGTTTTCTATTAATAATAAACAGAAAATATAAATTAACAATAAGCAATTGATCCATAATAGTTGGAATGACAGCAGTCGATCAGATTTTGATAACTTTGGGTTTTTCGGTTTGGATACGGGTTTTTTTGGGTTAGATTTCGGGTAAAAGTGACAGTCATATCCTGGTCCCTATGTAGTACAACACATGCTCCTTTTTGTACTTTTTCGCAGATTGTTAAGCACAGGTCATGCTTGGGTTTGGTTTGGCTGGTGCATGCGATTATTACACGTGCTCTTGATTTGTACTTGTGGTAGACTTGATATGCACGAGGGCATGCTCAAAAATATTTTCCTCTAGTAATATGGCACTAACAAGGTTTGCACATTTGTTCGATTTAATCTAAATTAAGGAAATTTTTACAAACCATTACAACTTTAAATGTAGTTTCTTCCAACAATCCAACACATATTTTCCATGTCATTAAAAATCAAACGAGTTTAACTTTCAGTTAGTGTTATATTACTAGAGGAAAATACATTTAAAGCGGGGGAGTATCTTTAACATTTCTTGAATTAGGATTAGTCCCACCAACACATTTATTCGCTTGTAGGCTTCCTTAGTAGGGAGTCTGTTCAAATAAGCCTTCCAACAAAAATAAAAATGTTAAAAACTTTCTCGGAAGTCACTTGTTCCACGGAAACACTAGCTGCTCCTCTGATGGACCCATGTAGTTAAAAACTTTCGAACACATTTATCCCGCTCACCGTGCCATCTCCAAACATCAGGCCGGTCTAAAGTCACTACATCACGCACCAACTCTTGACACAAATCCATCTCGTTCAACTCAACCGGTAACAACGAACTCCGGTTCCAACTCCTGTTCACTTCAGACCTACCGCCAATCCACCTATGCAAATCCGTAACCACAACATCTTTAACCACCTCTAACTCAAATATTTAATAAAAATGCATATATCTATTTTATTATTTGTTTGTTCTTGCTCATTCATTAAATATAACATTATATTTAAAAAAATTAATATTTACATATACACTACTATTTATTCTTATACAAATTTGTAAACACATAAGAGAGGAGATAATGTTAGAGAAAAAGCGGAGATAGAGAAATAAACTATTTTGTTTTAATTTTGCAAGTTTCACCTAACAATCTAAGAAAGTAAGGTTTGTTAACAACCTTAAATATAAGTAATGTGATTATGTTAACTTGTCAACTAATTTTAGGGTCAGTTGATAGAAAACTAAAGCATGGTCCTTGAAGGTGGTGTTAAAAAGGGAAAGGTGAAAGAAAGTGTCCCAAGAAGCACCCATATTGGCCTTTCATTTGTAGCTTTAATTTGTATTTAAAACTTGGAAGTGAGTCATAACTATGCCCATATTGTGCAATTCCCAACTACACATTGAAATGAAAATGGATTGTCCAAATCACTCAAACCTTTTCATAGGATACCAAAACATACTTGGTTTATTTGGAAATTTTGTATATACAAATTTATTTTATACATTGACAACACACATTTACAAAAACCGGCCATTTGCTTGATAACAAATTAATTACAAGATTTTGAGTTAGAGAGCAGCATGCCTTTGCAGTTAGTTAATAAGAAAAATCATCTATATAATTATTTCCCTGGATGTATAAGTACATCAATATATTTCACAAATAAAACATACAATTTTAGTCGTGGTACCTACTTTTTGTATGAACTTTTTTCTAAAAGTCAAGTTAACACGACACCATTTCTAAATTTAAAATTATTTAGATTTTAAAACGAGTGAAATGTGATGGTATCTTGTAAGTAGATAATAGTGAAATTAATTTTATGTTTATAAATCTCAATTTATAGCATTTAATTTCAGCTCCCTCCCTAAATCTCACCACCACCCCCAAACACACACACACAAATCAAATCAAACATGGACACCAGAGTCAAATTCAACCTTAACCTCTGCTACTTGTTGTTCTTACTTCTGTCATCCTTAACTGCAAGTTCCATATAATATTGTCTCCTTTCTCTTCATCTTCATGCAATTTATCTTAACATGTTATTAATTACTACTTGTTTTCCATGCAGGTTATCTTATCAGAAACAACAAAAAGATTTATCAACCAAAACAAACCCTTTTTCACCTAAATCTTATGTAATCCGTTACTGGAAGACCCAAATCTACAGCAAACTTCCAATCCCTGACTTTCTTCTATCCAAAGCATCTCCACTTCCACCCTTACAACTCTCATTGTTTACAAAACTAGCCTCCAACCACACTCTTTCATCACACCTTACTTCCTTCTGCTCTTCCGCCAACTTATTCTGCTTCTCCCGTTCCACTATCCCTAATCATGGCCAATCCAAAGACTTTAACTTTGCCGTTTACAACGGCAAAGTATTCTCCACCTATGGCACCAACCACACCGGCGGCCAACACGCTTTCAAAACCTACTCGGAAGCGGAAAATAACCCTAACTTTGCAGGTAACCCTAACTTCACCAAAAAGGCAAAAAAAAAAGTTAGCAGCGCAGCTTATTATCTGTTTGCCTTTAGATGTAAAAGAACTAATGGTGAAATTTAACCCTACTTTGTATATAGTTAACCCTAGCTTAACAAAAAAAGACTAGCGGTGCAGCTTATTGTCTGTTTGACTTCTAATGCAGAACTCAAGATGAAATTTAACCCTACCTAATTTGCAGGAAACAGTTTCATTAAATATAGCGGAGATTCTATGGATCACCATGAAGACTTCACCTCCTATGACCCTCATACCAATGTGGCTACAACCAACTTCACCAGCTACGCCTCCGGTGCCACTGGCGGCAATGGAGACTTCACCTCGTACATGCAAAGTGTCAATGTACCAGACCTTCGGTTCACGTTTTACTCCAGTAATGGGATCGACCACCCAATGTCGTTCAAGACTTATGTCAATGACACGAACTCTGGGAACGAGCGGTTTTCAACCTATGGCAAGAACGGGGACAATATTCCGGTAGGGTTCACCAGCTATGGTAGCGAGTCGAATGTAATTGGGTCCACGTTCTCGCACTACAGCGAGTTTGGTGTTGGCGCGAACGATAGTTTTAAAGCGTACGCAACCGATGGGAATAACCCGACAAACGAGTTTAGAGCGTATGGTGGCAGTGGAAGAAACGGCGGGTTGGATACGTTTGTTAGTTATCGTGACAATGCAAACACGGGTACCGATACGTTTGTATCCTATGGGAGGAAATCGGATTCGGGTAAGACGAATTTTGTTAACTATGGGAAGTCATTCAACCCGGGGTCTGACTCATTTAGGGAGTACGGTAAAGGGTCAACGAGTCAAAGAACCGGTTTCAGCATATACGCTTTGAATACCACATTCAAAGAGTATAGCAAAACTGGTGTTACATTTGGTCGATACACAAAGCCGAACTCGAAAGACAGTTCGATGAAGGTAGGTAGCAGTTTAGTTAATAAATGGGTTGAACCGGGCAAGTTTTTTAGAGAAAAAATGTTAAAGAAAGGGACGGTTATGACAATGCCCGACATCATTGACAAAAATCCTAGACGGTCCTTTTTGCCCCGAGCCATCACGTCAAAATTACCGTTTGCCACTGACAAATTGTCTGACGTGAAGGCAGTTTTCCAGGCTCAAGACCACTCGGTTCTGGAGCATGTGTTGACCAACACGCTCTCAGAATGTGAGCGGGCACCAAGCCCAGGTGAGACCAAGCAATGCATTGGCTCGATTGAAGACATGGTCGACTTCACGGTTTCGGTTTTGGGTCATGATGTAGTGGCTAGGACCACGGAGAATGTTAAAGGGTCAAAGAAAAAGGTAATGATCGGGGAAGTCAATGGGGTCAACGGTGGGAAACTCACGAAGTCAGTGTCGTGCCATCAAAGTCTTTACCCGTACCTACTCTATTACTGTCACTCGGTTCCGAAAGTAAGAGTCTACGTGGCGGATATACTTGACGTGTCTAGCAAGGCAAAGATAAACACCGGTGTCGCCATATGTCATATAGACACGTCATCATGGAGCCCGGTTCATGGAGCTTTTGCCGCACTTGGATCGGGTCCGGGTAGCATTGAAGTTTGCCATTGGATTTTTGAGAATGACATGACGTGGACCACCGCAGATTGAAGACCGAATTGTGTGTTGAAACATACATTATCATAAATTCACAATAACTTTGTTGTCTTGAGATCGTAGAGCTTCATTGTCGTTGAGCATTATCAATTTGTCCTTTCACAAATACTAACTATAGTGTATGTCTAATTTGACGCTTGCTACAATTCTCACTGGATTACTTGATTTGTTAGATATATATTTTCTATATAATAAAATTATTACATGTAAAACTATTATAAAAGTAACCAAATATCACATGTTTTGTTACATATAAAAACTATATTAAAAATCTATATGAAAACAAATTAAAAATCTTGGTAAATTAATTAACAAACAATAAACGATCTATTCTCAGTTAAATTCGTGTCTAGTCAGGCTTGGATCGACTTAGACTCGGCATGCATCTATACACTAAAAGCAAAGGCGCTTGCCATCCTTGTGACACATGCAACATTGCATAGCTTTGCAATGAGGATGAAGGGTGCTCTCCTTACCCCCAGACGATCAAAAAATATGATTGGGAATTTGGGATGATATATAGCATGCTCAGAAAGCAACGTACTATTGGCAAAATGCATGATTGAGCACATTGGGCATTTGGGCGTATGAATTAGAATTGTACTTTGGGCAGCATGCCAACCAAGTGGCTCCCTTATACTCATCATAGATTACACCTTAGCATCCGCATTCATGGTGTCAACTACGCATAATTTTGTTTAGAATGAATTGATGTTGGCCTTCTAGTTGTCAGCAATTAAGTATGTTTTCAGTAGCGCGCATGAAACCTATGTGTGCATGGACATGTTTTGTTAAAACTCATTTTTAACCATCTTTTCAACAAAAAAAGAAATGATGTAAATTGTATTGTATTGATAAATGGTTACATAGAGTAATACTTTAATGTTTTCAAGACAATAAAGTACTAAAAGATTTTTATATTTCTAAATCGATTAGAGGTAGACGACCGTGTTTGGTTATATCTCTTAATAACTTCTAAAGCGTTTTAGTGGTTACGTCCAGAAAAAAACTAAATAATTTAGAGGTTACCTCTTAATTAATCAGACATCTTATCGATTTAGCACAAGATTTTTAAATAGCGCCTTATATATGATACATGAATTGAATGTGAAGCTAAAAATGATAAAATTTTAGGCGGATTGACATGATGTAACACAAGTTTTTATCTACCGATACAAATCACGCTGTTTCATTACGAGTTTCTTCTTCTACTTTTTTTTTTATAAATATGTAGTTAGCAGTTTCACTCATTTTTATTAAAAGACAATCTAACTAAACGTCTGCATAGAGCCATACATCCTGAAATTACGAAAAAGCGGTGAGTGATTATACCAAAAAGTCAGAAACGTACAACCATCACAACTTTTAGACGGGTGGATTTCAAAATCAATACCTATAACATATTTAATTCAAGCATGCATGTTGTGTGGTAAGTTTAAAAAACAAAGGGGTACACACCTGAACAAGAAAACAAACTAGAGGGAAGGGGTGAACCAACCTTTTGGCTAGTTTCTAATACCCTTTTATAACAAAACAAAATTTTATTGTGTCATCTTTGTCATACATGTCAAATTCAAAACAAACATCTTGCAAGACATGTAAACTTATATACATTAAATTAAAAAGCGATACGCATGTGATCATAAACCAGAAGTTTGTGGTTCATGGTTATTTAATTTACTGGTATGACCGGTTAGACCATACCGAATCATTAACGATGTGGAATGCATGAAAGAATTGAAATATTTTTCCTAATAGTTAAACAAGAAATTCTACACTAAATGAAAGTTAATAATATACCAACTAAAATAGGATGTGAATCTCTAAATATTTTGGAAATGGTTGTCTGATATATGTATCCTGAAATGATACTAGTGTTTTAAATTGATTAATCGAGTAAATGGTTATTTGCATTCTACGTTTGCATGATTTTGTGGCTTAACTAATAAGATAGCAAACACATTATTCCTATTTACATATTTAGTTTGGTAATACGTAGTAACGGTGAATTTAATTCTCAAGTGACTAATGATTATTAGGATAAGTATTTAATATTCCATATATACGATTTAATTTTGTTGAGAAGCTCACTACACATCTACAATTAATTGCAAAGCTAATGATTATGAAAGCAAATTAAAGTTCATGTTCGTATGTGGGTACATATGATTTTACAAATATTTTTTCACATCTCGCCAGTAAGTTCAATACTTCCTTCACATTATGATTGGTTTTTCGGCCAAGAACCAAATGCTTCCCATCTAAGGTTTTGGTCGTGCGGTATATGTTGTGGTTCCTCCACAACAACGCACAAAGATGGGTACGTACCTAAAACAAGGTTTGGAAAATATATTGGGTATAAACAGAGCTATTCATGAGGGATTTATTCACGACTCGGTTTATTTCTTGCATGAATCAATATTTCCAACATAAAGAAGAGATAAAAAGCAATTGGAAAATAAAATTGGTTAGATTGAATAATCAATGATCCTCAAACTAAACAGTATGATCCAAAAGACAACACATTAATTCATTTAACAAGATTATGACATCAATTATGTGGCGCATTCACTAGCCTAAAGAGAATGACCAACAAAGTCACATATATCATTGTAACATCCCCAGAATTCCGGTCCAAATTTGACAACTTAAATAAGATAAAGGACCAAAAATATTCTTCAAAAATAATTAATAAAAATACAAAATTATGAAGATGGAAGCATTCCATATTGAAGAAATGAGAAAAATAAATTCATCCCACATTTGAAGAGGGAAGAAAGTGGAGTCATTCCACATGGGTATAAATTGAAAGAGAATTTTTCTCCCACATTGGTAAATTACAAAACATGTAAGCTCCTTATAAGTAGATGAGTTCATATGATAATATTCTAATGTGGCTATACACACTCAGTGGTCTAAGCGAGGGTGAAGCACCCGACGCGCACAGGCACGGGTGATGGGTGCAATGTGACGCTTTGATGGCGCACTTCGCACGCTCGCGTCGTCGCTTGAGAGTCGCCTTAGTATATTTTTGGAAATGGAAGCAAGACTAAAACGTGGCAAGTTACCAAAGACAAAGGACGAAAAGTGAAAATTCGAATACATGAACCCATCGTGCTATGCTATGAACTCAGAACAAGATTATCGCTATACGCGATGGACCGACGTGACTCAACGACACGTGTCACACCTGGGTGGCACGTGGCAGATGCTAGGGCTGAGTCAGCATGCCACATGTCATTTTTCTAACATCGCGATATGCAACGACTCAAGAGAAGGGTCCATCGCGATACGCGATGGAACCCATTTTCACCTATAAAAGGGGCGGGATCTAGATTTCATTCCTCACAACCCCAAACACACATTTCTCACACACCTTGCCCTGGTTTGCATGCATAGCCTCATAGTACGTGCCAAGATCCGAAGTTCTGACGGTTTAAGCCCCAGTATTGCGATATAAAGTAGAAATGTTGCTCGTTCAAACTTTGGTGTGTAAGCTCCAAATACCCGTATAAGGTAGGGGTTCCGCTTAAGTTATTATTTTATTATAATATTATATTGCTTAGACTATAGTCAAGGGATATAGCCCAAACCTTGATCATATTTATGTTTACATAAGCTTTATACATTCAAAGGTTATAGTCAATTGGCGTTTCTTCTTGAAGAAGAAACTTATCATAGATGTTTCTTCATGAAGAGGAAACACAACACATAATAGGTAAATAAACAAAAAGACTAGATGTCGAAACATTTATTCAAACATATGATCTATCAAAGTTTAAAGCTATCAAAACTATACTAAAGGTCTGTAGCAAGATCAAGATATGATGCGGATATTTATGTAAACCTATTTTAATACAGGTTAAGCATCATTCATTCATAAAGGGTTTTCAAACGAGATCATCAAATCATTCAAAACAGACAATCACAAGTGAACACGTTAAACCTTTATAGACAGACATTTTTACTATTATAGTAAACATGTTGTTTATTACAAAGAGTCAAATAAACATTTGCATGAGATTGCATGATCTCTAAAATCATTATAATACAAGTTATAAAATACAAGCAACTCAGACCAATTACACATGTGTTTGGAGCCAAACATTCCTCACTAAGCAGGCATGCAAACAAAGTCAGCCATAACAAGTTCTCCTAACAGGTGCTACGTGGCTCGCGGGGCTCTTTAATTGTGTGTAGGGCAGTGTTACAAATCCCGGGAATAATAGACATTCTTGCTGAGTTTGTAATAGATAACTATATTTGTATTTTGACGACTGTTAAAAAATCTTTTAAGAGTCAGCCAACGTGTCACTAGCTAATCGCTGACGTATTTTCCCCCTACATTTTAGAAAAACAGAGTTAGCACAGGTAGCAAGAATTAGAGTCACTCATAGAATTTGAGGCTCGCTATATGAAGATGGCTTAGTTTTTAATATTATAAACAAAACAAATAAGAACTGTAAATCAAACATTCGGGTATTTATCATCCAAAAAGTTTTTGAAATAAATTAATATTTTATTATAAACAAAGTCTTTCGCTAAAATGAACCCGTAACTCTAATATATTTACAAAACATGTACCAGTTATTGGTCACACTTCTTGGCCCAAGTTAGGGTGTGACAACCAACTATTAATGCTCTGGTTAAGATTAGCGTTTGGGCAGAACAACTATAAATTAATGAGTCTACGGAATGCCTAAAGCTTGGAAGACCCGTTTGTACCATGAATAAAAATCCACGAAAGGAAACACGTACTCAAGTAATGAATATGGTCAAGTAGAGGTATACAACAAGAGTCTCTTGAAGAGACAATAGGCATGATGGTTCCAAAAGAACCTTAGAAACCTGAAAATAAAAATATTTTAATAATTTATCTCATGTCTAGAAATATATGAAATCTATACAAAATCGATGTTATTTTTGTATATAATATAGTGCTTGAAATAATGAAAATGATGAGAATCGAGAACTAAGTTATGTAAATAAATAAACTATGAAATAATTAACCAAAATCTCAATAATTTATCTCATGTCTAGAAATATATGAAATCTATACAAAATCGATGTTATTTTTGTATATAATATAGTGCTTGAAATAATGAAAATGATGAGAATCGAGAACTAAGTTATGTCAATAAATAAACTGTGAAATAATTGACCAAAATATGATAACGCAAATGAGGCATAACTGTATTCTCTCACGAATCTATACACGAATGAGGCAGAACATGAAATGATATATCATGTCTAGAAGTTTTTTTCTGGACAAGTAGTCCATACAACTAAAAGTTGTAAAACATATTGTCACACCCTGACCAAATTAAATGGCAGTGGGACATGCCGTGGTGAGACGTTTGATTAGACATGAACACAATGACACTATTAAGTGACGATAATTAATTTATTCATTTCATTCAGTAACTCAAGTACAACTTGTTCAAATATCAAAATACAAACAATTACAACAATATTTAATTCATTAGAATATCCTAAAGGTATATCTAAGTGATTAGTTTTCAATCTTCATAATCAACCTTAAAGTAAACCTGCAGCATGCATAAAAATAGATTTGATCAACGCGAATATTGGTGAGCAATACACTAGTTTTTGTTACATGTATATAATGAGGCAAAATCACAATTCATATGTCTAAATAGAACATCGCAACAATCACTGTAAATGTAAGGTAAATAACCAAGGCCCTTTTCTAATTGGTAACAACCAAAATACTTGGATAAATAAATGAGGCCCTATTCTATTAGCACAAAGCTAAAATAGTTAAGGGGGCATATGATCAAACTTAATGAGGATTAGGCCAAACCATAAACAATAATTAAACACTTAAGCACAATCATAATGAGGCATAAACACGTGATCGAGTGATTATTCGTGTATACACGGCGAGGAATTGTGGGTTTAGTATTGAGGTCTTAATATGTGTAGTTGAATACGGTTACGCATGCTAACCCTAAAAGTATAAAAACGTAAAAAGGGGAGTCTGACTACTCACCAAGAAATGAAGTGAGTGACGAAATAGACGAGCCGGTCCTTAGGCGAGCGAACGAGAAGGTTTTGTTTTTAACAAGCGAATCCGAGAAATAAATGAGTTTAGGATTGGGAATGTGACGGAAGATAAATAATAAATAAAAGTAAATAAACCAAACTTGAATTCAAATTTGGGGGGTTTTGGGGTTTAATTTGTAAAATGAGAAGATACAAGTATGTATAAATTCATAAAAACAAAGAATCGGGAAAATATGATGCTAACTATGTAGTTAAGACGGTTTCATTAGATATTTATAATTCTAATTGAGTATTGGGTTCGGTTCGTTGCATGGTGCAAGAAGTCGAAAGAGAAACCACTAAATTTATAAGTTAAGCGAGTGTCCGGATTAATGGGTCCGACACTCGATATTAGATCGAGTTCAGTTCTGATTTATCCAAAGTGTGAAAACAGAAAATAAATTCATATAAATCAACATCTAAGTAAAACACATGTCTTAACCGAATACAAGTGTAGACATCAAAACAGGTATAACGAATGTTCGGTACTGTTGGCCTGGAACATAATATTTGCCCAAGTTCGTTTCCAAACTTCATTTAACATGAAGAATAATTACAAAACAGTAACTAATAATGGTTAACCAAATAGTATACCATATCTAATGTATGAAAACAAACAAAATGATTTTAATCAGATTTGGACTATTTATGTCCTTGATTTGAGTAATATTTATAAACTATAAATAAATTTTCTAAAATTATAAAAATCTACAGTATATTGAATTAGAATGTTATGAAAGTTTTCATTTAGAAACTTTCCCCAAATTAGTACTCGAGATATGCTAAAACAACCGTTTTTCTCAATTGGTACAGATCTGCTTATTAAAAATAAAACAATGATTGTGAAGCCGTACGAATGAATTAAATAGAAAAATTAAATAGCCGTTGGAACCAAAACTAAATGAAGTTCATCATAGTCTTTGGTCTTGAACCGTTCTAGTTTGTTATTACTAAGTTATGGCCCAATCTTTGACGACCAAAATTGTGTTCATAACTGAAACACCATTAGAACCTAAGTCCTTGGTGTTTTAGAATGGTTTTTGATGAAGAAATATTATGCCACTTATTGTGTAATATCGATATTTGTTTTACCATATTATTACAAATCCTCAAGGTCCAAGAGTCAACAAAAAAATCAAATGAAAAAGAAACTTTAAACGAGTCAAAATCTCAAAACACGTCAAAATAGTCGTTAATAAGCAATGACATGCCTTAGGATGACAAAAACACCTTAATAAACCAAGGATGAAGAAGGGAAACGATGAAACATATATATAAGGCTAATACAAACTAAAAATATCCCAAAACATTACTCAAATCGGATTGAAAAGCAAGTAATTGTTCTATTTGACTTTTAAATTCAACTTAGGCAAGAACACTTAGAATGCATATCAAATCTGAAAGTTAGAGAGAAAGGAAGAGGTGAGCAGCCAAGAATGGATGAGCGGACTTGTAGTTATAGGCCAAGGGTGGTGATTGGGTCTTAGAGAATGACAAGGCTCTACCAATAGAATCTAATGCAAAAATATATTTTGGTTGCTTTTGAATTTACTTAAAATTTTATAACTAAATTAATATATTTTGTGATGAAAATAGTTTAGTGAATGATAATATAAATATGGTTCAGGTCTTGATCGATTTGGATAGAAGAAACACGAGTTCAGGGCTTAAACGATCGAAACAATCCAAAAACGTTAAAAATCAAAATTCAGTTGATGTGGTCATTGGGCCGCGCTACGAGGCCGGCTACAGCCTGCTCTCCGCGTGGGGCGAGTAGATTGGTTTCGGCCAGACTTTGGTTATTGGCAAAGTTAGTCCCTGTAGTTTGTTTAGGTCAATTTCGAGTATAAAATAAGCGATTTAAACACCGTTAAGGATCTTAGAACAAAATGAAAAGCATGGGACATGGTTATTACATTAAAACATTCTTTTATTAATAAGTATGCATCTTAAAACAAACATGGTCGGTTATATAATACAATTACGAGGAAACAAAAAATGACATCTTTTCTTAATAACAAAAGGTTTGATTTAAAACATTTTTTTTTAAAACGGGTTGGGATTTCGGGTTTGGAAAGTGACGAATGTCACATGTATTAAATACAAATTAGTCTTTTGTGCTAAAGGTAATAAGAAAAGATGAATTTATTCAATTTAAGGCAAGATTGTTGGCACAAGCATTTTCGTAAATTAGTATATATATATATATATATATTAAAGTGGTGGATGCAACAACCATTTAATATGGTAATACAAGAGAGAATTTATATGCATCTAATGGATATTAGATATATGATAATGGAATTTGCATTAAATCCCTAAAGGATTTAAATTGACAAAATCATATAAAGTAAGAACTCGAGAATGATATAATTACAATATACAAATTCAAGGTTTAGTGCTTAAAAGTAAACATCTTAAGGATGTAATTCCTATAGATTAATAAGCATGTAGTGATATTTGATAAACTGTGAACAAGAATAGTACAGTATGAAATGAAAATGAAATAACTGTCCACGACATGTTTGAATATGATATAGAAATGTTGTGCTAAGTAGATGGTGTTTATTTGTCGAGCTCTTAAAAAGTAAATTTTATACATGATTGGTCAACATAGAAGGAAATCGATGACGGATTATAAAAATTTTCGAACAATGCATTTTATACATGATCGGGCAACATGGAAGGAAGTTCATGACGAATTGTAAATGCATGAAACAGTGAAATTACAGGCTCAAAAAAATTATTAAATTAACAATATTATGTTAAGAAATATTTTTATGTATGTTGATAATAACATTGTGTCTCCTGAAGAGATGGTATACGGGTCAATCACTTGTATAATGATATTTTTATACATCAATCAATTTATATTAAAAAGATATTGGAACATTCTAATATAGAACAAGTTACCGTTATCATCTCCAATCAAAGCATTGGAAGTTGTTCGGCCAAAAGTACCATAGTCAATTACAGTTGGTTAAGTGTTTTTACTACTTTTACATAATTAGACATTTAAAATTGTCAATAAGATATAGTTTGTTTCTAGTAAAGGGACATGTAATGAAGCTAAACAAAATATAAATGTTGTGATACCTTCAAGGTACCAGAGATATAAGTTTATCTTTACTAACCCATAAAATAGAGTTTGGTTAGTCTTGTAGATGCAGAGTGTGTAAGACATAACGTGCATTGATCTTGTGAAAATTATTTACGAGAGATGAGGATGTGCATTATGCATCATTGTTTAGCTTAAAGAACTACATGTTAGGGGATCAAGCAATAAATCATTGAGTAAGAAAGTTTTAATCAACATTCAAAGAAGACTCCATGTTGCACACTTTTTTCCTTTGTCGTGGTTGTGTCCTATTAGGTTTTTTCAGACAAGATTTTTAACAAGACAACATCTCTAGGCATATTAAAATGATAACCTTGGGGTGATATGAATACTTATGTCTTTATCAATACCACTTTGTAACTTCTAGAGGTCATTCATTTCATCATCATATTTGTATTTACAGTTAAGTGTAGAGGCAAATCGCTCGGTTTTCGTCATGTTTCTTTATAGTAGGAGAACTAAAACAAAAAAAAACAAATACAAAATTTTTCATTAAGTTGATTTCTGTTATGTTCGTTACGGTACCATAGCTAAAACAAACGTGGTGAGTATGCTCGAATTAGGTTGGTTTCTGTCACATTCATTACGGTATCGGAATTAAAATAGAAAAGAAAACAAAACTGGCATTCAATATGTTTTCGTTATGTCAGTTACGGTACCGGAAGTAAAACAGAAAAAAACAAAAATACCTTGACCAATATGGTGTCGCCAATTGGCCAATAAAAACTTAGCAACACCAAATTTCTTAATTGTACTTTATAATAATAATTACCTTTCACTATAATTCCACCAATCAAAAACTAAACAAGTGAAAGAAAGAAAATAAACAATGGCCAATAGCTACAAACTTGCGCAAAACTATAAGGTCGCATGTGGTGGATAACTCTTTTATGGGGGTGTTGTGTCATTGAGGTATTATACATAAAAGGTGTGTAGTGCATAAGAGCATTCTTAGTACTTTCCTTATCTTCAAATCCAAAATTACACTAACATAGGTTGCTATGGGCGACGAAGGGCGCCTTTGACCCTGCACATCGCTAAGGGGGTACCGGGGGGGGGGGGGGGGAGGCTCACAATGATCGATGCTCCTGTTTTGTTTTGGTGGGCCCTCATATTTGTACTCTTATATATATATATATATATAGGGGGAGGGTTTATTGGATAACTGGGAAACTAACCATTAATCAATTCTCCACATCCTTATGGTGCACCCTCAATAACCTACATTACATTATTTTTGTAGAAGAAAAAAAACATCTAAAAAATTTAAAAAATTATATGAATAAAAAATCAAAAACATATAAAATGTAAAAAAAAAAATGTTTATCTAGCATCCTCGGTAAAAAAAAACCCTTCAAAAAAATCAAAAAAAATAATTAAAAAAATAAAAAAAATAAAAAATATAAAAAAGTAAAAAAAAACAAAAAAAAAAGCATTTAGCGTCTCCGTTCAAAAAAAACTCAAACTTAGTTTAGCCTTTGGGTTTAGTTTAGCTTTTAGCGGGTGTAGGTTTTTTTAGCTTGCGGAGGGCGGGGGCACTTTTCATTAATATTTTACACGTAAAACAACAAATCTCATTAACATTTTACATGTAAAACAACAGTTCATAAAGATAATACATGTAAAATCTTAAATAACTGTTGTTTTACTTCTAAAATGTTAATGAGATTTGTTATTTTACGTGTTAAATGTTAATTACAAGTTTTTTTATTTATGTAAGATATTAATTTTACATGTAAAAATTAAAAAAACTTTTGTTTTACATGTAAAATGTTAATAAGATTTTCTATTTTACGTGTAAATGTTAATAAAAAGTGTTATTTTACATGTAAAATATTAATTTTTACATGCAAAATCTTAAAGAACTTTTGTTTTACATGTCAAACGTTAATGAGATTATTTTACGTGTAAAATGTTAATTAAAAATGTTATTTTACATGTAAAATCTTCATGAAGTATTGTTTTACATGTAAAATGTTAGTGAGATTTTTTGTTTTAAATGTAAAAGTGTTGACCCCTCCCCCCCCCCCCCCCCCCCACACCAAACTAAAAGAACCTAAATCCACTTAAAGCTACACTAAACCCGAAAGTTAAACTGAGTTCGTGTTTTTTTTGGAACGGGGATTCTAAATATTTTTTTAAAATTTTTTTATGTTTTTTAAATTAATTTTTTTTAAATTTATTTTTGAACCGAGGATACTAGATAAACATTTTGTTTTTTTTTTACTTTTTTTATTTTTTTCGCTTCTTTTTTGTTTTATAATTTTTTTAACTGTTTTTTTTATTTTTTGGGGGGTTTTTTTTCTCTTACACAAATAATGTGATATGGGTGATTAAGGGTGCACCATCAGCATGTGAGGAATTGATCAAGGGTTGGGAAGGAGTTCCCAGTTCTCCTTTTGGAGTTCTCTATTGAACATAACTCATATATATGTGTGTGTGTGTGTGTGTGTGTGTTTAATTTCAGGAGAGAAATCAATTTATTGCGAGTAATGAGAGAAGTGGATACAACCAATAAGAAATTTTCTATTCCTTTTTTCTTTTTAACTAAATATAGAGGTAGCATGGTAAAATCCCATAAGTTTTTTATATGGAAATATTAGTTTTGTTTATGAAACTATTGATTGAACGTTCTCTACACAAAAACATACCATACATAGATACCATTCACTAATTTTATTCCATGTAGACTATATAAATTACAAAACATCAGTACCGAAGATAAACTGAGCAATAAAAAGATTATACAATATTTAATTAACAAATTATACCATTACATACAAAATACCATATACACACTAGACCACCCGTAACTTTCCTTAACAATATATATACTATTCTACAGCACTAACCAACTTTCCTTCATAACATCAATAGTTTTTGATCTTTCTTAGTTGAGACCTATGCAAACCGTAATCCCAATTTATTATCGTTGCCCCTGCATAAGTATCAATAGTTGTTGATCATGTATGTTAAGTCATCTGCAAAACCACAATCGCAATTTCTTATATATAACTACATAGAATAGAAGTTACATACACACCTTTCATATATATTACTGCATATAATACATGTCACCTACACAAGCTAACTTACACTATGAACCTACATAGTCCTACACAGAATATAGATTACCTGCACTTTTAAACTCTGAACTGACATAATCCTGCACACAACCATATTACCTACACTGTGTTGTGTAGGGAGTAATGCACAGTTTTTAATATTCGTTATTTGGACAACTTATATAATAATTGTTTAGAGTGTGTATGTCGACACATTTTAGTATACAGTGTAGTTCTGGTGGGTGGAGTGTAGGACTTTCTTGTGCAGTGTAGGAACAACGAAAAAAACTTTTGAAACCTAAAAGAAACAATCTGATAGGTTTTTGAAGTGTAGAAAAATATACAAAACCACATTTAAACTATACCAACACACCTATCCATTTCTCAATACACAGTCACAAACGTGTAGTTCTGACTGGTGGAGTGTAGGACTTTCTTGTGTAGTGTAGGAACAATGAAAAAAACTTTTGAATCCTAAAAAAACAATTTGATAGGTTTGTAAAGTGTAGAATATTAAACAAAACCACATTTAAACTACACCAACACACCTACCCATTTCTCAATACACAGTCACAAACGTGTAGTTCTGACTCGTGGAGTGTAGGACTTTCTTGTGCAGTGTAGGAACAATGAAAAAAAACTTTTGAATCTTGAAAGAAACAATGTGATAGGTTTGTGAAGAGTAGGAAATTAAACAAAACCACATTTAAACTATACCAACGCACCTACCCATTTCTCAATACATAGTCACAAACACAAAACTCACATATGCATTCAAATAACTTTCAAAGACATATGCATCCATGCAATCCTCAAAAATCCAACTTTCATCACAAATCAAAATCATAATTGAGTATATTAATTAGTAAAGGTTTATATAAATACAAAAGAAAATTCACAAGAATACGTATTTACACGAAAGCCTTCATATTTTTCCTAAGTCATTAACTCAATAACGGAAATCAATAATTCAATCAATGTCGATGACGAGGTGATAATTTTATTTAAAGAATAACACAAGGAAATCGTCTGACCTTGATGTCGATGCAAGCATATGAGATGAAATCCTAGAAAAAAACCAAAATCGTTCTAGTCAATATTGAAAGCATCTGATTAACATTTCAAAATCATAATCCAGGTCATTAGATACAGAATTGGGATTTCTCATTCTTTAATTCGACAAAAAAATGATGAAATTCGATGAAGAAAAAAACCTAACCATCGACTTCTAGGTTTCCTTCACTACAAAAACTAGGTTTTGATCAACACAGATCCCTTTTAATACAACGTTGCAGACTAATCTTCATTAAAGAGAAAGGATCTGTAAGAATCAGTTAAATATTTACGAGGATTGAGAGATTTTTGGAAATTTGGAAACTATGAAAATTGATGATGATATTGTGATGATATATATGATTTTGATTAACAATCTCCAGATTATAACGTTTTATCTAAAAACAAAATTACTATACTAACCTTTTCTACTATAAAGTTTTAAATCAATGAACACATTAATTATACAAAATTACAAAAATGCCATAAACAATGTAGGCCATTAACCAAATGTCAAAATTCTATTGGTTCTTACCATTCCTTGGAAACAACTTCTTTTTATTTGAACATATATATATATATATATATATATATATATATATATATATATATATATATATATATATATTGGGGCACTCAAGGTGCTTTAAACCACAACGGAGCGCTACAGAGAAGGGCTTCGAACCCCATTTCTTATGTGGCGATGACGTGGATGGGCTTTAAAGCCCCTCCATAGTGAACAGATTAAACACACTACATTTTATCTCTCTTTTTTCAATTAAATAATATTTTTTTCGTAATTTTATCATTACATTTTCTCTCTTTTTCACTCACAACCACTTTCAAGAAATATTAAAAAATTATAGGGTGAACATATTGCATTTATCTCCCTCCACTCACAACACCTTAAACTACCCTCTATATTATAAAGGAAAATTGGTTTTAATTGGTCCCAACTATTTTATTTTTGCCGGCGGTGGTCCAACTATCGTTTTGGCTGGCAACGGTCCCAACTTTCACATACGTTGAATCCACCAGTCCACGACTAACGGAGTACTAACTCCGTTAGGTAAAAGCTGATGTGTCGTCCTAGTTGTCAAAAACAGCTGACATGAGCATCCTACGTGGACTGGCTATGTATTATACATACTCCCCAAATCCCCAACGTTCGAATACATCAAAATCCCTAAATTACACTAAAGCCCTAATTGGATCAATCTCACTCTCAAGCCTTAATCACACTAAAATTTGATCGCAATAAGCCCATCATCATCTTGTACATCTGCTCATAAGAAAACCCTAACCTCCTGACTCACCTTCATCTTCTTATTACTAACCCTAACCTCACCATCATCAAATTCATCCTCCTCAACTTTCACTTGAACAACATCCACCTCCTTCAAATTGGGCACGAACGTATCGTAACCGGAAGTACAATTAAACCTCTTTCGACCGTGATTCCAGGTGTAGCAATAAACAAGCGGTGGCTTTGGTAGATCAAGTGAAAGGACGACGTCCTTCTTGGCTTTGACCTTTTTGGACATGACATTCGAGTATGGCGTGCAGGGAGATGTGGCCGAGTAGACGATGTCAAGCGCAACGTACCTAGATGATGATTGTTCTGGATGTGTAGGGGTTAACAATTGGGAAGAAAATGCCATCAAATTTGGGGGAATTAGGGTTCTTGAGTTAGAGAGAATTTGGGGATTTAAGGGGTGAATAATTGGGAATTTATGTTTGTATAATGTTTAATATAAAATGTTGGTTATAATACACAGCCGGTCCACGTAGGATGCCCATGTTAGCTGTTTTTGACAACTAGGACGGACACATCAGCTTTTACCTAACGGAGTTAGTACTCCGTTAGTCGCGACTGGTGGATTCAACGTATGTGAAAGTTGGGACCATTGCCAGCCAAAATGATAGTTGGGACCGTTGCCAGCCAAAATGATAGTTGGGACCACCGTCGGCAAAAATAAAATAATTGGGACTAATAAAAACCAATTTTCTTATTATAAAAAGAGCACTCACTGAATATAGTAAACATGATGTGAATGCTCTAACCCCATTTCCTATCATTATATCATTGTTATTTTATTATTAAAAGAAAACATAAAAACATCTCCACTATTCATTACCACACTGAATCATTACCCCACCAATTACAAATATTCAACACCACCGTTATGGAGAAGCGCCCCCAGCTCTAAAAACATTACTTGCAGTGAAATTAATAATTTGTTGTATTAAATATTTTTAAATACATGCATTTTAAATAACAATAAACTTTCAATTTATTATACTTGAAATTTATATATGCTACTTAAACTCTCTCGACTAAAGTAACACTTATTTATTTAGAATTTTTATTATCAAATATTTTTTTATTTATAGTTATATTATATATTTTGACATTCATCATCTTTTGTAGAAGTTATCTAACAAAAAGAATATTTACAAAAACAAGTTATTGGAATAATTTAAAGTTATTCAATCAGATGGTCAGATATCTTCATTACTTTAAAAATTATTTGAAATTATATTGTGTAAAGTTACACACACAAAATAAAGATGTTAAAATAATAAAAATGTTAAATTAAATTTTTGAAATTTAATCAATGGTATTTAATGCTTAGTAATAATTAATAAATGTTCAAAGTGGTTATTAATGAATAATTAAAAGCTAAAAGGGTTTTAATGCTAGTATATTAGGATGCTGTATATTAGGCTGCATCAACATCCCAAATGGTTTAAGTAGTAACAATGGTTATGTTCTTATCTTGACAAGAAAATGGCATCATTGGTCAACATCAGCAAAAACTCAAGTTGCTTTCAAATGATTCATTTAATTTTTCAAGAAAAGATTAAAAATCCATAATAAAACATTATATCAAACTTGTTTTGCCCACCAAACTACCATTACCCTTCTTCACATCTACATTCAAAAATATCTTCTGTTCATACACTTGTTTGATAAATTAGAAATCAGGAACAATCATGTTGCTAGAAATTGTGACTGCCGTGGTGTTATTGCTTGTGGCTATTGCTATTTTGGTCATAATTCATGTATGTGTAGCTACAAGGACATTAGGGATGACTCGAGAGAGCATTGGGAGTAGTACTGTAGTGCAAAGAAGTAGTACCATGTCAAAAGATGATATAAACAAGCTACCATGGTATGATTACAAACCGGATCAAGAAATTGATGATGACAGTAAAGTGAAAAGTATGGAGTGTGCAGTGTGTTTGGATGTCTTTAAAAATGGTGATAGATGCAGATTATTGCCAAGTTTGTAAGCATAGTTTTCATGCTAATTGTGTTGATTCATGGCTAATCAAGACCGCTACTTGCCCAATTTGTAGAACTTGTGTTGATTTGGGAAAAAGTTGTGGAGCCGGTGATATTTGTTTAGAGTTAACTTAGAGACGACGCGGGTTTGACCCGAGTGATGGTTCTATGTCATGTGGAAGGTTTTGAACATGTCATAGTTCTTAGTTATGTTTTATTGTTTTATCACTGCCTAGATATAGAAAATAGTTAGTTGCAAAAGGATTATACATTAATCTGCAAAACACGAAAATAAGTAGACATAACGAGTTATTCATTAATTAAAGAAATAGTATAATAAACTTATGGATGTGAAAGTACTGCAAGATTTGTAGATTTCATTCACTTTTTGTCGGTGTTGTCTTCGAGTTCTCTTCTGAGCTGCAAAGAGAAGTCATCGTTAACATCATCATCGTCCCAATCGTCTTCCCATTGTTGAGTTACTTCCTTCCCTTCTTCCTTAACATCCCACTCTACAAAATATTTTTCATCATGATTCATGAATGTAGCATAAGAACTTTGGATATATGCAACAATAATAGATTGAATGATTACAAATTACATAAAGATTAAAGCTTTCTATGTACTGTATGAATTATGATAGCATATTAGTATGGGGTTGGTTCCTAACTAATAACAAGCTATATTAGGGATTTTACTATTCCTACTCTAGGTATCAATTATTATCATCAATGTATAAGATCCAATAACAAGAAAGCTAATTCCATTGGTTTGATCAATGATTTTAACCTAATTTCAGTCTGAACTAAAAACTAACATCATTATCTTACAATTCTAATGCACCTCATGAATTATGAACCAAGATAAGGGTTGTAAACGAACTGAACAAATGGCAACTTACTTGGCGAGAATTTCGTCCGATTAATTAAATGAACGAACACAAACAAAGGCCATACTCGTTCAACTGTGTTTGTGAACGTTTGATAACGTTTTCGTTTACGTCTCATTATGTGATAATTTATAAGGAGAATTAGCATATGAATATGAATGTTAACGAAAATACTAACCAAGCTTGGTAGCCAAACCTGGCAAACCATTCTCGTGTAGCCAAATCAAATAAAACATCGTCTGTGTTGTTTGTCCGTTTGTGTTCATGAATCACGAACAAGTCCATTTGGTTCGGTTAGAAGTTCGTTAGTCCAATAAAAGCTTAACGACCAAACATGAGCAAGGCCTTATTTATTCGGTTGTGTTCGTTTACATCCGTAACCAAAGACAAGCAATCAATTATCCGAAAACTGAGCATCTGAACTACAATTGAATAGAATAGTTAAAACATGAAGTTACCTTGATCGATTTCAAACTCTTCAAACTCGTCGTCATCTTCGAACAAATCGATCTTTGCTTCTTCAGCCGGTGCTTTGGGTTGCTCCGTTGTTGCCATATCTTACGGTTACAGTTGATTTGAATGGCGAATACTCGAGAAGAAATCGTTATTGAAGGAAGAATAAGAATAAGAATCTATGATGGATTGAGCAGCAAGAAAGTTAAAAGCGTATGATACGCTGTCGATTACCAGTGTCAATCCCTCAAAGACCTTTTATTTTCTAAACTTTACATAATCATCCCTCAAACAAAAATATAAATGCTCCCTTACATAATCATCATCATTTTTCTTTCTCAATTTCTTTGTACAGTTTGGGGTGTAACTGTAAACTAGCCGAGCCAACCCAAACCCTCGAGCTCGGCTCATTTCGACTT
>NW_027502863.1:0-50038 GCF_021521415.1 Bidens hawaiensis
GCTGATTAAATCCTTTAACGACCAGCCTCGCCTTGTTTCTTATAATGATCCCCTTTTCATCTCTCTTGCACTTAAACACCCATTTTGTGCCTATCGCATGCACATTCCTTGGTTTTTCAACCAAAGTCCAAACTTCCATCTTCTTAATTGAGCCAACTCTTCTTGCATGGCCTCGACCACGAGCTGTCCCTTAAGAGCCATTTGATAATTTTTCGGTTCAATCTGGCTAATAAAGCATGAGTAACAAACATTCGTTTCATTATACCCATTTCTTTTAAGCTTGTATAAACACAGGTGTGGCTCACTCAAGCTGCTTCTGGTTTGTACACCGGAGGGACACATCACCTATAACATTTTCCAAAGGGTGATCTATGTGAATTCTCGTGGTCGGCACAGCACCGACATGCAGATTATCTTCTAAATTAGTAGAGAGCTCATCAATGGTTGTTTCTGGCTGAGAGTGAAAAGGATTGATAAACTCTTCTTCAGGAGAGACAGCAGGGGAAACCAATAGAATTTGATGAGGAAGGTTGACAATCATCAAATAGTTGTTTATGTGCCAAATTTTCCTCCTCATCTAGAATCATCTTCGTAGCAACACGTTCTTCTTCTTCTGTACGAACCAAATCAGGTATGTTAAAAGACTTGAAGAGCCTATCATAGTCGAAAATCCCGGGAGGTCCGATGCTCGGTCTTGGCGATCTGTAACTCGTAATGTCGGTGTTACATACCACTTCAACCTTGCCATTCGTTGTATTAAAGACACGCCTGTTGGGAGTCCCAACTTCGTAGCCGACTAAAATTCCTTCATCGCTGCTTCACCAAACTTTGAATGTGCCTTTAAAATTGAACACGGGGACCCGAAAGCTTCAAGTCCACACAAATTGGGGCTTTCTTCCATGCATCAGCTCGTAGCATGTTTTATTAAGTCTTTTTACCGTTAACACTCTATTCAGGACATAGCAAGCTGTAGAAACAGCTTCAGCCCAGAACACCACCGGAAGCTTCGAATTAGCCAGCATTGTTCTGGCTCCTTCAATTAAAGTTCTATTCTTCCTTTCAGCCACTCCATTCTGTTGCGGAGTATACGGAGCGCTGAATTGGTGTTCAATCCCTCTTGACAGACAGAAGATCTCCATTTCAAAATTTTTAAACTCAGAACCATTGTCACTTCTGATGAACTTCACTCGTTTATCCATAATGTTCTCAACTTTGGTAATCAGATTCTTCACCAGTTTGAGCCGTTTCGTCCTTTGATTTCAGGAAGTAATACCCACGAGTATCGTGAGTAGTCATCAGTAATCACCAAGCAATAAGTTTGTACCACCTAGACTTCTTACATTCACAGGACTGAAGAGATCCATGTGAAGCAGCTCTAGTGTACTAGCAATTGAGTTTACCTTTTTGGTGAAATGGGACTTCTTGTGCTGCTTTCCCTTTTTGCACGCAAGACATTTGTCTTCAAAATTGAAACTTTTTAAGGGAACACCCAACACAAGCCCATGTCTGACAATATGGTTTCATCTTCCGAAGATGAATGTGCCCCATTCTCCTGTGCCACAATTTCAGATTCCGATTCGCTTGCTTTCGTCAAAAGGCACGATTCTTCCGGTTGACATTTCAGTTGAACTTAGATCCATCATATACGTATTTCGATCACGTGGAGCCTTCATTACTATCCACTCCTCTGGTATTTGAAAACCAGGCTTCAACACAATAGCATCAGTCTTCGTGAAGTGTACGGTATAATCTTTATCACAAATCTGCGACACACTCAGCAGATTGTGCTTCAGTTCTTCAACAAAGTTCACATTTTCTAACGTCATCTTCCCGTTAGTTACCGTACCCCTTCCTGTTATTCTGCCACCACTCTCACCGGCAAAACTGACTCTTGCTCCCTGAACAGGTTTTAAATCTTGTAACAAATTCTTGTTACCAGTCATGTGCCGGGAACAGCCACTGTCCACAACCCAAAGATTATTGGAAGCCCTGTTCAACTGTTCCTGCACAAACAAAAGAGATTATTAAAATTTGGGGACCCAAGACCTCTTGGTCTTGGGTCGACTAACCTTCTTATCAGAACTCACACACCTTGACTGACCATAGTTAGCATTAGGAAAATTTTCACGAGTCCTAACAGGATACCTCCTTGGAGACTGATAGTAAGGCCAACCAAACTGACGAACATTAAGAGAATTAAAAGAATTATAGCAGTTGGTTTGGTTATTAGTAGTGTGAAAAACGAGATGTGTTTCTTTGAAAACCGGTATTATATCTCAAATTTGAATGGTTTTCATTTTTAACATTTAAACGATTACTAAAAACCTTTTGTCTCAGTTTTCGAGGGTCTCACCTCTCTGAAACGCTGCTTCAGAGGGCAATCAGCAACAAGGTGCCCTGTTTGATTACATCTAAAACAACATCTATATTCAGCTTTCTTTTCAGCAGATGTTTTTAGATGTGGAGGCAGTATTACCACCCGTACGTCTCACATAAGGTGGGGACATATGGGTTGAGTGGAGTACTCTTTTGAGTTGATTTAACTTTTTCTCCACTAGTGGGTAATACTTCCTTCTCTTTTGTCTTACCCGACTAGGAATGACTTATCCGAATCAGATGAGACTGGACTTGAAATTTTAATTTTTGAGACAGGCGAACTTGTTTCGCCTTTACTAACTTCCGATACTTTTATCAGTTTCCTTAGCAGTACCTGTCTGATCAGCTACAAAATTAACAGATTCATGAACACTAGGATTGAAAGTATAATTATGGTTATATGGTGGTGGAACCTCATGGTAACCAATTCCTCCCCTCTTAGGTGAGGAACCTTGATCACTGACGAGGTGATCAAGAATAGCGGAGGAATTCCGGAATTGCTCCAGTTTCCTATTAAGTTTCCACCACTTTTACCTGGTGATCAGCAATCTGCTTTTCTTTCTCAGCAATTAACTTGGTTTTCTCTTCTTAAAACCTCGTAGCTTAGATCGATCACATCAATTTTTTCAGCTAATTTGGTTTTTTTAAACTTTTAACGTCCTTTTCATACGCTTTAATTTTTATTCTATAATTATTTTCTCATGTTTTTGTAAACTGATGATCTTCTTTCAAGGTTTTAAATTCGGCATCCATTTAACAAACTGATCAGTAATTGTTGCAAGCTGTTCAGACAAAGTTCTCACACTTAGTACAGATAGGTTTAGTACATACCTCGGTGTTTCTGATCATCAGCCATGAAGGCTTTTTCATTTTCAGCAGCTTTCACACATTCTTCAGCTGCAACCTTCGCCATGTGAGCTTGCTCAAAGAGTTCTCCAGAGAACATATTCCAGTTGTATTCTCCAGCATCAGACATCATGGGCTCTATTCCCATTGTTATTTCCACTTTGCTGTGTAGTCCTCCCCTGACTACGTTCTACCCGTGCATTAGTGCACTCTTTTGCAAAGTGTCCATTCTGTTGGCAATTGTAACACCTCACCCTTGACTTGTCAAATTCCTGGCTTTCCACCTACGAACTTTCTGCCAGTCTTCTTCATGAAACGCTTCACTCTTCTGACTATCATCGCCATCTGCCACTGCAGATCCATCTCCTCCAGATCATCAGGATCGATCTGGTCATAGTCTTCTTCCAAAAACAGCAGGGTCCACAATCTTCCCTTGTATATAGTTCTCGTAAGAAGCAATAAAAGATGCATAGACTGCAAACTGCTCTTCAGCAGATTTGACACTCATTGGCATCTTAGTGTAGTTATTGCTTGAAGTACCGGGAGAGAAACTACTTGAGGATGGTTGAGGTTTCGAAGCACTTGATCCCTCCAGTAACGAAGCAAACATCACCGTTCATGTTTACAGACACATTTCCTTCATGAGAAGAGTCAGAACCTGACTCTCCTTTGGAGTAGTAAGCAGCAGAGTCAGGCTTCGAACTTGAGCCTGAGTTAACTTTGGCACCATACATACCAGGGTCTTGAATCTGATCTGTTGGTGTCTCTTTACGAAACCATATTAAGCTCAAAGGTTCTGAGCTTGTTTACTGCTGTCTCCAAATCACAATTAGGAAAGTCTCTGTCTTCCCTCATTAGAACAGTGTACATTTCCCACTTCGGTGGGAGAGCATCGAGAAGCTTCTCAACTATTTCCTCTTCTCTGTAAGCAATCGAATAGTTGTTCAGCTCTGTCATTAGATGATAATATCGGGTGATAATATCATCGAGTGATTCATTCTTGAAATGCTTTGAATACAGAGAACTGGGTCTTTAACAGCTTGATCTTCGAGGCACGAATACCCACGTTCCCTTCGAATCTATTCTCAAGAGCATCCCAAAGCTCTCGTGCAGAAGTGTACTTCCTGAAAGTATGGAGAATCTCTTGAGGAAGAGCCATAGTAATTGCAGCATGGGCCTTGCTCTCGGCCTCATACATTTTCTTCTCTTCTTCCTCCATCTTGCTTGTACTTCTTAACCACATCACGACCTTCGTACACCATTGTCGGTGGGATATATCCATCCTGGATGCATACCCACATCTTTGCATCCTGGTATTTAATATATTGAATGAATCTATCCTTCCACGCCACAAAGTCAGTTCCTTTCATCAACCTTGGGGCCTTAGTAGCCGACCCCGCTTCTACTTCCATTTTGACTAATTCAGAGATGTTAATTGGCGACATCTTCGCGAAAACAAGAAAAAACCCGAAAATTTAAAAAAATCTTCCAAACAGTACTATAGGCGAAGTTAAGGCTAACTTCGCTTAAGTGTTAACTTCGCTGGAAAATTCTTAAATTCGCGTGACTTGGCGAAGTTGAGAATAACTTCGCTTAAGGTAAGCGAACTTAGGAGGTAAGCGAAGTTGAGGATAACTTCGCTTAGGCGAAACTTATGAGGTAGGCGAAGTTGTGGATAACTTCGCTTAGCCTTATATCTTCGCCGAAACCCTACTTCCAGTGGCGGCAACTTCGCCTGAAGAACAACAACTTCGCCCGAAGAACACTGAAAAATATTCAGATCTGTTTTTCGACGATTTAGCAGTTTCCGGTCAGTGTAACGGCTTGAATATGACTGTATAAGGTGAGTATAACACAATCCCAACGAAAACGCGTCCCGCGAATAGGTCAAACGAGACGTTTTTCTACACCCGCGTGAAATCCCGAACCTCACAATCGAGCCTTAGCTCTGATACCAATTGTAGGTTCCCGGACGGATCTTACACGGGATATCGCTATCTGCGCAGGTGCGGAATCCCTGCGTAGGTAGTTACGAGCGTAGAATACGTAAAACACGAACACACGATACAAACGAAACCACGTTATATTATAACTCGAACCACGTCTATTACAGACACTTGACACGTGAAATGATCACACACTATCACTAACTCTCAAACAAACTCTCGAAAAACCAACCTTAAACAGTAACCCGTAGGTTACTTAAATACACGACAACTTCGCCACAGGCGAAGTTGTCAATAACTTCGCTCGTTGAACAAGTTCGCCTAAGCGAACTTGTCAACAACTTCGCGTGTTTCAACAAGTTCGCCTAAGCCAACTTGTTGACAACTTCGCTTACATACATAAAGATAAACTTAAACACAATTACATTACAGACTCGATTACAAACGCTAGACTATGAACTACTGACATCTATGTACCAACAAAACCATGTCAAACGCGGGATGAGTCTAGTTGGCTAAATAACAGTTGACCCTAGAAATGTGCACAGAAATATGGTAGATCTATCGGGGGTGACGCCCCTACTTCCATCACGTTGGGTTAGAAGTGGACGTATTTTGAGTCTGGTATGTATCAGGCTATCAACTATGATAGTCATATGTAATATTGTATTCTTTGCTCGTCTACAGCAGCATGATTTGTTAAAGAAGTAAAATGCCTATTATTTTTGTGATGTAATGACGGTAGATCATCACACACAGGTTTGTGTTATAATGGCGGTAGACCATTATACACGGGATGTTTTTTTATATCATTCGGGGTGTAGTGACGATTACACACAAAGTGATATTGGTTTATAATGACAAAAGATCATTATATGGATGTTGTTTTCGATTTATATATATACATTGGACTATTTTTATTATAAAGGGAAACTCACCAATACATTGTGTTGACATACGAATTTTAATATGCTTTTCAGGCAACTAATGATGGCTTCGTGACGATGGAGGAAAAGAGGCGGGCGGTGTTTTGAATATAGGGAATAATCCGGGATGTGATAAAACCGTGTTTTTATACACGTGTAAACTTATGTTTTTAATAATAATAAAGTTACTTTGAAAAGTTAAACTTTAATTATTATTTTATTATGATTGGCTAACGCCGACTGTCACAACCCGAACGACTTGGTCAAAAGTCTTCCACTGTTTAAATTAAGGTTTTCGGGGTGTGACAGTGGCAATGGTGATTGAAGTGGTGGCGGTTAGGGTGTGATGAAGATGGATAATCAGAGGGCGGCGATGGAAAAAATGGAGGGGATGCTCTGAGTCCAAGAACTAAATATTATATTATATATTAAATATTATTTATTATAATATAATAAATATTAATAATTAAAATATTGGGGGTCAAGTTATTGCCACATTACACGCCAAGTCAACAAAAATAAACGGATTTAACTATTAGTTAGATTGGGATTGTTGTTTGGTAACAAAGTTAAAAAGTTGGGATTGCCACCAATCACATTGTTAGTTGAGATTAATATTGGCCAATAAACAATAGTTTTGATTATTAAAATCCAATTTTCCAAACTTATATTACAGGGGACATTTTAAGTGATTTAAGGATATTTTGACTGGTAAGAGGAGGATTTTGCAAATTATCTTAAAAAAAAGAAAGAGAAGAAAAAATCAGGCTTTCATTTTCTTTTGGGTTGTTGAATTATTTTCAAGATTAAATTCCAAATGGCCAAATGACCTCTATCATTATTATTAAGTTGGGCTCAACAATTAAAACAAATAAGAAATAACTTTTTGATCAATCACTTGGGCCGGAGCAATTAGAATTAGTGCTGACTTAGTCTCATGGATTGGACCCAAATAACCAAAATGAACGGTGACACAAAAGTTTTGGGATGGAGGTACCGTTACCAAATGCAGCCCATTGGGGTTTAGAATTTTCTTCTAAAAGTTTCCTAAGTTTTATTTATAGGTCGAATGCAAAAATGTACTAATGAGTTCAAAACTTTAACCACAACTTCCAGGTTGTTTCTCAGGGTCGCCTACGGGCTACTTGGTACCATTGGCTACACTGTTGCCGATAGTTCCAATAGTGGGATTGTAGGTTCCTAGCCGGATCTACGCGGAAATATCTCGTTCTATGTAGGTGCGGAATCCCTACGTAAGACGATACGAGTGTAGAAGCGATATACGTTAAACACAAGCAAACACACGTTACAATACGCAAAAGACACGTTGTATTGCAACTAATGACACACGTGATATCTCAATCACCGATTACACGTACTAAATCGTTACATACAAAATAAGCCGTAGCTATACCTATATATCATTCGACAACTTCGCCTAACATGCTAGGCGAAGTTGTCACTAACTTCGCTTAAACCACAAGTTCGCTTATGATGGGCGAACTTGTGAAACAACTTAACTAACACATAACAAAAACCAAATAACACGATTACAGACACTAGATACTGAACTACTGACATCATGCACCAACAGACTCCCCCTTGGAAGTAGCTTCATATCTCTATCTTCAAACACATGTCCTGTAATCCCCAAACTCTCGTATCTCCCGTCTTCAAGCATGAACGCCTTCTCGTACGCAAACTGAAACTACTCTTTGATATTTCTTGGCTTCTTCTTTCCAAGCAGGAATGTAAAATATCTTTTTCTCGTTCAGCATCTGCAAGTCTGCTTGAGACAGATTCACCAAGTGCATAGGATCATACACTCTCAGCAACTCTTGTTCATCTTCATCCTCCATCACTGCTTCAGTTGTTTCACTATCAACGTACCACCATTTCAGATCCTTTAGCACATCCTTAGGTGTTGGTGCATAGATGTCAGCAGTTCATATGTCTAAAGTCTGTAATCGAGTCTGTAATATTGTTTATGTAATTGTTTGTTTAGAAGCGAAGTTGTTGACAAGTTCGCTTAGGCGAACTTGTTAACCAAGCGAAGTTGTTGACAAGTTCGCCTAGGCGAACTTGTTCAACGAGCGAAGTTATAGACAACTTCGCCTGAGGCGAAGTTGTCGTGTATTTAAGTAGTTTACTGTTTACGGTTAATCAGTTGGTCAGTTAGTGCTTTGGTTGATCGAGTTCAGTTTACGTGAGTCTATTGACGTGAGTCTGTAAGTAACATGGTTCGGGTTATCAATATAACGTGAGTTTTGTTCGTATCGTGTGTACGTGTGTTTGTGTGATTATATTCTACGTCCGTAACGATCTACACAGGGATTCCGCACCTGTGCATATCGGGATATCTCGTGTGATTCGTCCAGGGAACCTACAATTGGTATCAGAGCTTTTGCTCGATTGTGTGGTTCGGGATATTCACGCGGGTGTAGAATTAGTCTCATTTCGGGTATTACCGGGACGAGTTTGTGGTGTTTTTGCTCATTCTAGCTTCCTACCAGTGTGTTTGAGCCTTCAAACCGTCAAAATAGTCGTTAAAATCCGTTTTTCAGATCTGCAGAAAGTTCAAGTTCGTCAGGCGAAGTTGCTGTTCATCAGGCGAAGTTGCCGTCAGGATTCGTAGGGTTTCAGTGAAGATATAAGGAGAAGCAAAGTTATTCACAAACTTCGCCTACCTCCTCAACTTCGCCTAACTCAGCGAAGTTCTTCTCAAGTTCGCCTCGTTCAGCGAAGTTCTCTTCAAGTTCGCTTACTTTCTAAGTTCGCTTATCCTAAGCGAAGTTATTCTCAACTTCGCCCAGTTACGCGAATTTAAGGAGGATCCAGCGAAGTTATTACTTAAGCGAAGTTATACTTAACTTCGCCTACAGTACTGTTTCGAAGAAATTTTTCTAACTTCGCCCTTTTCAGAATTTTTCGGGTTTCTTAGTCTTCCAGAAAGATGTCGTCAATCAACATTTCAGAGCTTGTCAAGATGGAAGTTGAAGCGGGGTCAGCTACAAAGGCCCCAAGGCTGCTGAAGGGAACCGACTTTGTTGCGTGGAAGGATCGGTTCATACAGTATGTTAAGTACCAGGATGCGAAGATGTGGGTATGCATCCAAGATGGATATATTCCACCGATCATGGAGTATGAGGGTCGAGACCAAATAAAGAAATACAGTAAAATGGAAGAGGAGGAGAAGAAGATGTATGAAGCCGAAAGCAAGGCTCATGCTGCAATCACAATGGCTCTTCCACAGGAGATCCTCCATACTTTCAGAAAGTATACATCGGCTAGAGAGCTTTGGGAAGCTCTTGAGAGCAGATTCGAGGGAAATGTAGGCATTCGGGCCTTAAAGATTAAGTTGCTTAAAACTCAATTTTTCAGTCTTTAAGTACTTAAAGAACGAATCTCTTAATGATATTATCACGCGATATTATCATCTAATGACTGAATTGAGTAACTACTCCATTTCCTACCGAGAAGAAGAGATTGTGGAAAAACTTCTCGATGCTCTCCCACCAAAATGGGAGATGTATACAGTGCTGATGAGGGAATACAAGGACTTCCCTACTTATGATCTTGAAACCGCTGTCAACAAGCTCAGAACTTTTGAGCTTAATATGGTAAGAAAAGAAACATCTATGGATCAGGTTCAAGATCCAGGCATGTACGGAGCTAAAGTAAACTCCAATACAAGTTCAAAGACTGATTCTGCCGCATACTACTCGAAGGGTGAGTCGGGTGCCAATTCTTCACAGGAGGGGCAAGTGTCAGTAAACTCGAATGGGGATGTTTGCTTTGTTGCGGGTGGATTAAGTGGTACTCAACAGTCAGCAAGCAAGATTAGTGGATCTTCAAGTTCCTCAAGCAATAATTACTCAAAGATGCCAATGAGCGTCAAATCTGCTGAAGAGCAGTTTGGACTCTATGCTTCATTTATTGCTTCTTATGAAAATTATATTCAAGGAAAGGTGGTTGATCCGGCGATGCTAGATGAAGACTACGACCAGATCGATGCTGATGATCTGGAGGAGATGGATTTACAATGGCAGATGGCCATGATAGTGAGAAGAGTGAAGAAGTTCACGAGAAAGACGGGAAGAAAGTTTGTTGGAGGCAGGCCAGGATTTGACAAGTCTAAGGTGAGGTGCTATAACTGTCAACAAAACGGGCACTTTGCCAAAGATTGCAGAAACGAGAGAGTTGAACGTGGTCAAGGCCGGCCTGCTCAGCACACTGGAAGTACTAAAGATGTCAATGCCATGCTGTCTAGAGAAGCAGGTGAATACAACTGGAACCTGCATTTGAATGAAACTAGTGAACAGGCTAATATGGCTAAGGTTGAGAGTGAAGAACGTGAGAAGACTACCGGAGAAGAGAAAGCTACTGGAAAGGAAAAAGCTTTCATGGCAGACAACAATGATCAAATCTCCGAGGTAAGATCTAAATCTTTTTGTACTAAATGTGAGAATTTGTCTGAGCAACTTGCTACTATAACTGATCAGTATGTTCGTTTAGATGCTGAATTTAAAAACTCTTAAAGAAGATCATCACTTTACAAAAGCAAGAGAAAACAGTTACAAAGTTAAAATTAAAACATGTGAAAAAGATGTTAAAAGCTTAAAAACTAAACTTGCTGAAAAAATTGAAGTTATTGATCTTAGTTATGAGGTTTTAGAAGAAAAGACTAAACTGATTGCTGAACGCGAAAAGCAGATTGCTGACCACCAGGTGAAAGTGGTGGAACTAAACCGAAAACTGGAGCAGTTCCGAAATTCCTCAGCTATTCTTGATCACCTTGTTAGTGATCAAGGTACCTCTACAAAGAGAGGAGGAATTGGTTATCACGAGGTTCCACCACCGTATAACCACAATTACACTTTTAACCCTAGTGTACAGAAATCTGCTGATTTTTGAAGTTCCTCAGACAGTTCCAATCAAGGTTACAAGTAAAGAATCAAGTGTTAGTAGTGGCGAAACGAGTTCGCCTGTTTCAAGTGTAAATATTTCTGTTACGAGTCCAGTCTCATCGGATTCGGATAAGTTGTCCGAATCGGGTAAGACAAAAGAGAAGGTAGTGTTACCCACTGGTGGAGATGAAGATAAAACTTCTAAAAAGGGTACTCCACTCAACACGTACGTCCCACCTTATGTGAGACGACCGGCTGGTAACACAGCCTCTACATCCAAAACAACATTTGAAAAGAAAATGGAGTATAGGTGTTGTTTTTGGTGTAATAGGGTAGGACATCTTGTTGCAGATTGTCCTCTGACGCCGAAATTCAGAGGCGTGAGGCCTATTAAAACTAAGCATAAATCTACTGGTAATTTTAGTACTGTTAAAAATGAAAACCCTTTAAAGTTTCAAAATGTAACTAATTCAGGATTTCACAGAAACAAACCTCAGTTTTACAATGCTAATCACCAAACTGCAAGATATAATATTTTCAATACACATAGGTTTGGAAGGCCTCACACTCAATTTCCAAGGAGATTTCCTACTAGGACTGACAGGAATTATCCAAATGCTAACTGTGGAAAGCAGAAGTACGGGATGTATAGATCCAAGACCAATTGGTCTTGGGTCCCTAGATTCTAATCATTTGCTTTATTGTGCAGGAACAGTTGAACATGGCTGCCCACAGTCTTTGGATTGTAGATAGCGGCTGTTCCCGGCACATGACGGGCAACAAATACTTGTTGCACGACTTAAAACCTGTTCACGGAGCGAGAGTTAGTTTTGCTGGTGAAAGTGGAGGAAGAATTACTGGGAGAGGAACGGTGTCCAATGGGAAGATGACACTTGAGAATGTGAATTTTGTGGAAGAGCTGAAGCACAATCTGCTGAGTGTGTCGCAGATTTGTGATAAGGAGTATACTGTTCACTTCACGAAGAATGAGGAGATCGTGTTGAAGCCTGGTTTTCAGATATCAGACGAGTGGATAGTGATGACAGCTCCACGTGATACAAATACGTATGTGATGGATATGAGGTCTACTGAAATGGCCACGGGAGAATCATGCTTAATGACGAAGGCAAGCGAATCAGAATCTGAACTATGGCACAGAAGGATGGGGCACATTCATCTTCGGAAGATGAACCACATTGTCAAAAATGGGCTTGTGATGGGCGTTCCCTTGAAAAGTTTTAACTTTGAAGACAAATGTATTGCATGCAAGAAGGGAAAGCAACACAAGAAATCCCATCTCACCAAGAAGGTCAACTCAATTGCCAGTACTCTAGAACTGCTTCACATGGATCTCTTCGGTCCAGTGAATGTACAAAGTCTAGGAGGTACTTCTTACTGCTTGGTGATCACTGATGACTACTCGCGATATTCGTGGGTATATTTTCTGAAATCGAAAGATGAGACGGCTCAAATGGTGAAGAATTTGATTACTAAAGTTGAGAACGTCATGAGTAAAACTGTTAAGTTCATCAGAAGTGACAGAGGGAAGGAGTTCAAGAACTTTGAAATGGAGATCTTCTGTCTTCAGAATGGGATTGAACATCAATACAGCGCTCCGTATACTCCGCAACAGAATGGAGTGGCTGAAAGGAAGAACCGAACTTTAATTGAAGGAGCCAGGACTATGCTGGCAGATTCGAAGCTTCCTGTGATGTTCTGGGCTGAAGCGGTTGCTACAGCCTGCTATGTTCTGAATAGGGTGTTAACCGTTAAGAGACTTGGTAAAACATGTTACGAGCTTATGCATAGAAGGAAGCCCAACTTGAGTGGTCTTGAACCATTCGGGTCCCCTTGTTCGATCTTGAAGAAAAATTCTAAATTTGGGGAAGTAGCCGATGAAGGAATATTAGTCGGTTATGTTGTTGGTACTCCCAACAGAAGGGTCTTCAATACTTCGACTTGCAAGGTGGAGGTGGTGTGTAACACTGACATTACAAGTTACCAACCGCCAAAACCTAGCAATGGACCTGCTGAGCTTTTCGACTATGTTAAGCTTTTTAAGTTGTTTAACGTACCGGATTTGGAGATTTCTGAAGAAGAAGAAAGAGCTGCGACGAAGATGATACTCGATGAGGAAGAAAATCTATTACAAAGACAACTGATTGATAAATGTCAACCTTCCTCATCAAACACTATCGATACCCCTGCTGCCTCAACTGAAGAAGAATTTATCAATCCTTTTCACTCTCAGCATGAAACAACCATTGATGAGATCTCTTCTAATTTGGAAGATAATTTGCATGCCGGTTCTGTTCCGACCACGAGAATCCATAAAGATCACCCTCTGGATAATGTGATTGGTGATGTGTCCTCAGGTGTACAAACGAGAAGTAGCTTGAATGAACATACCTGTGTTTATACAAGCATTAAGGAGACATGAATAATCGATGAATGTCTGTATACCTGCTTTATAAGCCAGATTGAACCGAAAAATTATCAAATGGCTTTAAAGGACAGCTCGTGGGTCGAAGCCATGCAAGAAGAGTTGGCTCAATTCGAGAAGATGGAAGTTTGGACTTTGGTTGAAAAACCCAAGAATGTGCATGCGATAGGCACAAAATGGGTGTTCAAGTGCAAGAGAGATGATAAGGGGATCATTATAAGAAACAAGGCGAGGCTAGTAGTCAAAGGTTTTAATCAACAAGAGGGGATTGATTATAACGAAGTATTTGCTCCTGTCGCCAGGTTGGAAGCCATAAGATTGTTTTTGGCGTTTGCTGCTCATGAAAAGATGAATGGTGTTTCAGCTAGATGTGAAGAGTGCGTTTTTGAATGAGAAAGTTGATGAGGTTGTGTATGTTGAGCAACCTCTGGGTTTTCCTGACCCAGACTATCCAGATCACGTGTACAGGTTGAGCAAGGCATTGTATGGATTACATCAGGCACCTCGTGCCTGGTATGCAACTTTATCGGATTACTTGCTCGAGAATGGTTTTGAAAGAGGGAAAATTGATAGCACGTTGTTCTTCAAAAGAGATGGAAGCGACATCCTGCTGGTACAAGTCTACGTGGACGACATTATTTTTGCTGCATCAAAAGTCTCCATGTGTCAGGAGTTTGAAGCCGTCATGAAGAAAAGGTTTGAAATGAGTGCTATGGGTGAACTAACTTTCTTTCTAGGATTGCAGGTTGATCAGAGGAAGGACGGGATGTTCATTCTTCAGACGAAGTATGTTCATGATGTGCTCAAGCGCTTCAAGATGGAGGACAGTTCTCCATATGATACTCCAATCTGCGTCAATCACAAATTGGGTGCTGAAGTAGACGGTGATGCAGATGTGGACCCAACTCAATATCGGGCGATAATAGGTTCTTTAATGTACTTAACTGCATATAGGCCTGATATAATGTTTGCTGTTTGTCTTTGTGCACGTTTTCAGGCAAATCCAAAAGAATCTCATTTGAAAGGTGCAAAGAGGATACTGCGGTATCTCAAGGGCAAGCCGAAGCTGGGGTTGTGGTACCCGAGAGGAGGAGACTTGGAGCTGGTCGCTTACACAGACTCTGATTATGGAGGGTGCAATCAGAGTCGGAAGTCAACAACTGGAGGATGTCAGTTTCTTGGTGGCAGATTGGTGTCATGGCAATGCAAGAAGCAGACTTCAGTCGCAATCTCAACCTGTGAGGCAGAATACATGGCTGCATCCAACTGCTGCTCTCAGGTTCTTTGGATACAACAACAGCTGCGCGACTATGGTCTGAATTTCTTACTTACTCCTATTTGCATTGATAACACAGCTGCTATCTCAGTAACTAACAATCCCGTGAAACATAGTAAAACTAAACACATTGACATACGTCATCATTTCATACGGGATTGTGCTGAGAAGAAACTAATAATTCTTGAAAAGGTGGATACGCTTGATAATTTCGCTGATTTATACACTAAAGCGTCTGACAAATCCAGATTTCAAAACCTTATTGAACTGAATGGGATGATCAATCCCGAGTAACCATGCTTTTCTTGTGTTCGAAAAAAAAAAAAAAAAAAGGACGTCACTAATCGCTTAAAATTATGTCGGTTACATTAGTTTGAAGGACTTGTCTTCGGATATGTTTTGGTCCTCATTCTCTACTTGTAGATTTTGAGGATAGCCATTAACCAGATTACTGATAGTGACCGGGGTGGTTTATGATGAGTTTTTCGTTCTTTCGCTTAAAATTAGTCGATCATATTTAGTTAGAAGGACACATACTAGTATGTGGTCGGTCCAGTTGATCCTTTGGATCTTCGGGATAGCCGTTTACCTGAAGACTTTGTTTTGATCGGGGCGATTTTTTGTTTAAATTTTGAAAGAAGTATGGGGAAATGAAATTATTTTTCAAGTCTGTTACTTCGTAAGAAGTTCGTTAGCTATGTTAAACGGAAAATTGATCCAACCTTGGAAAATGATAGATATACTAATTCTGTGTGCTTAACTAGTAAAGTTATTAGGCTTAAAAGGCTTTAGGACAGTCATTGTATGTCATGGTAACTTTTCATGGTGCGTATAAGTAGATGTGATACAAACTAATTTTACTTGATTTTACGTGGAAACTTCTTAAGAGTTTTGCGTGTCTTCATATACATCTTTTCGAATGAAAGGCAGAAAAGCAATTACCCAGTCATACACGAGCCCATGAGTGTCCTGATTCCCGTGAAGAAAGCGTCTCAAGATACTGCAGTGATCCAGATTCGGGACTTGCAGTTAATTTCTACGTTGAAGTCTATGTTTTGTTCGAAAAAAAAAAAAAAACTTTTTGAAGTTATTGAGACATATTAGTGATGAAAAAATAAAGACTTCACAATCGTTGAGTAAGAAGAAGAACGGGAACCAGAAGAAGAGTATTTACAATTTAATCAGACACTATGGGTCGAAGTCAATTCGGGGTGACTTGGGGAAAGCCAAATACGCTTTGAGGATAGATAGGAGGCATCAATATTTCTGAGTTGTTGCCCACTTAAATTTTAAGGATTAATTGAACCTAACTCGTATCACAGAAACGATGAAAACCATCTTAAGTATATTACCTACTTACAACCTGTCTCTATATGTCATAATACAGCTAAACACGGATCTATGTGACAGTCACGTAGTTAGTATGATTCCTGTTCGGATCTTTTCTAAAACGTAGCAGTCCCTAGCAAGACTGAAATTTGATCACTTATACTTTAAATTTTTTAAGTTTTTGTACTTAGAGAGTTTTATGATTTTTTATCTGGTTACTTAGAATTGATCATGTTATTTATTTCTTCTTGGAAAGTTTTATAACTTAATTGGAAAATTGTTAAAACTATAAGGTTTCATTTTGTAAATATATAGGCGATGTTGTTGGACAGGCGAAGTTGTGGTTAACTTCGCCTAGGCGAAGTTATCCGTAACTTCGCCTGTATAACTCCGCCCATATAAAAGGACTTTCCACAGTCAAATTTTTCATTATTTTCAGCGAACTTATATCCACAGTTACACATTCTCCGGCGAACTTGACATTTAACCTCGATTACGTGTTTTTATTCCGATTTTTCCACCGATCAAAGGTTCGGATGTTGTTTTATCATATATTATAAGGTCGTTCATGCTAATCAAGGGTCGTTTCGACCCGATTATTAACCTCGAACCATCGGTTTTGAAACCGATTTTCATAACCTATGTTTTTACGTGTTGAACACCATACTGATCGTCAACATGTCCTTAAAACTTGTGTTTACGAGTGCTTAATCGTCTAAAACTAGCCGAATCATCACCTGCACGTAGTTCCATGAATCTCACTGTCGCCGATTCAGATTCAGGCGAAGTTAGGATTTAGGCGAAGTTATCAGTAACTTCGCCTGGAGCTTAAGTTCGCCTGAGGCGATGTTATCCGTAACTTCGCCCAGAACTTAAATTCGCCTGAGGCGATATTGTGATGAGGCGAAGTTAACTTTAACTTCGCCTAAGATCAATTTTACTTAGTGTTAAGTAGACGAACTTAAAGCTGAAGCGAAGTTGTTCCCAACTTCGCCTCAACTTTAACTTCGCCTATACAGAGTTTATCACAACTTCGCTCATGGTAACAAAGCGAACTTGTGCTATGTCTTTGTGTCGTTCTAACTTGGTTAGTTTGTTGCAGATATGGCTGCGATAGCGGGTGCTGGTGGTGCAGGAGGCGATGATGGTGACAATCAGAGACAGTTTTTCCCGGGTCACAATATGTACATCACTCCTGACCCGGAGGCGAGCGGTGTGGATGACTACCGCGAAATTATCACTTTCCTCTTGCGCTCGAGGATTTTTCACGCGATTACCAACACGTTGCCGATATCTCTACCGAACATCGAAGACTTCTGGGAGACGGTAGAATATGATTGCCGTGTTGAGCCCCCGGTGATGAGAGCTACGGTGAATAATCAACAGGTTCAGTTCAACTCTGAACAGATCCGGGTGGCGCTACGGTTCGGAGACGAGACTCGAGACGATCCTACAGAGTTCGTAGCTCCTTTTCGTGATGGAGCATTTCTTCGAATGGGCTACTCTGGTCCATTAGGAGACACCCAGAGGAGGAAGGGTTTCCTCCTAGACCAGTGGCGCTTCCTCATGCACGTTATGATCGTGTGCATGTCGGGGAGGAAGGCGGGCACAGACGGTATGGGTGCGACCATGCAGTCTGCCATGACTGCACTGACCTATAACAAGCGTTATAGTTTCAGTCAAATGGTCTTTTACGAGCTAGACAGACAAAGAAGGGCGATGTCTCGGGAGCGGTTCATCATGTACCCACGCTTTTTACAGATGATATTGAACCATGTGGCTCCGAGTCTACCTCAGAGACGCCCGATCAGATACGTAGAATCAGTGAGCAAACGTATCTTTGCTCAATGCCGCGCGTCAAGTGCGAGGAGCAATCCTGAACGTCGTCCCAGGCATACTCCTCTATTTGGGTTTTTAATTAACCCAGAGTATGTTCCTGCTGGTGGGGACGAGTTCAGAGATCCTCAACCGCAACAGGCAAGAGCAACTCAAGCTGTTCCTGCTCCTGCTGTGCCTGTTGCATCGACTGCTGAGGATATAGACCTTGACGCTGCTTTTGGAGGTCAAGGCTATTTTGACATGGATCTAGTTGAAGAGGTGCAGGTCTCGGCTGCACAAAGTTTGGGTGTGAGTATGACTAGAGCAGCTACGTCGATGGCTGACTCCGATCTAGATGAGATTATGAATGAGGGGAGACGGTTGATGGTGTCTCGAGAAAGAACGATTGGGAAGAGGAAGAGAACAGAGGATGATGATGAGTCGGAAGAAGAAGAGGACATTCATAAGCTGATTAGAAGATCAAGACGGGAGAGGACAGGTGCTGGCATGGGAGCTGGAGAGACATCAAGGACTGTACGATTTGCTCCGGCCGCACTGTCTGGTATGTCCATTGTTCCTTCTTCTATTCAGGTGACAAGTACAAGCGTTGCGGATGTTCCCGTAGTGGCTACATCAACGGCTGGCATTCCATCCACCGCTACCATCCAGACATCGGCTCCGGAGATCGTGTCTCTACCACCGCCAACGCTTACTCAATCGGTGGTAGCTGCTCGTTTTGTGGAGTCAACGGTCGTCACAGCTGCAGGGTTATCAGGTATGATACCACCTGCGGTTACGCCTGCTTCTGGAGTCTCGCCTTCGCCAATGTCAGACACAGAAAGGATAGCTTCACTAGAGAAGATCGTGGCAGAACAGTCGAAGACTATTCAAAGCCTAGTGGAAGCAAATCAACTACAGGCATCCCTCCTGGTTGAGCACGGGAAAATCATTGATGCCTTAAAGGAGTTCTTGGCATCTCAGGGGGAGATGAGCTGTAAGGGCGACGAGCTCAGGACAAAGAAGAGGAATGACCGTGACGATGATCCCAATGCATCGAAAGATGCAGGTGGTGAGCTGCCAAGAACTTCTGAAGCTCTTGGTACTTCCACAGCTGAGGGGGAGTCTACTGACGTGGCTGGTGGTTCTGGTGATGATGTGGTGTTAGTTGAAGATGATGTGATAGATGCACTGAAAGTGCTGGACGATGACATGTTCAGTGACGATGTTCTGTTTGATGAAGATGTGCTACCGAGTGATATGATTGAGAAGATCGGTGAGCAGATTGAGATTGAAGATGGAATAGAAGAGGGGGAGATAGTAGAAGAAAACGTTGAACACGAGATCCCTGAGGTTGAGAAAGCCGATGTGAGTGTTGAGATGGATGAGACTGAGTGGGAGGAGCAGCCTAGGTGGAAGGAAGGCTGTGCTCATTGGTTTATCAAGACCAAGAAGCCTGCTGTTCCTGCCATGTTCAAGAAAAGTTATAACATCAAAGGCTATGCTGAGTCGAAGAAGGGAATCATCTGTTGGATTTATGACGAACAGATCAAGTTGTTTGTGGTGAAGCGTTATGATGGCATTCAATACTTCAAGAGAATGTTGAGATCTCTCAATACGTTGCCGGAATGCGAGGTGAAAGATTTGGGCAGGTTGGGCCTGATAAACAGAAGTGACAACAATATGGCAAGAATGATTGAGAAGATTGTGTGGAAAGAAGGCGTAAAAGAAAAGAAGTTTGAACTATTAAAGCCACAGAAGGGAAAGCTCGTGGAGGATACAGAGAGGGGATTGAGAGCAGATGGCAAGCCATGGATGGTGATGAAGTACAAGCCGATCCGATGCATCAAGGAGGTTCCAATGAAGAATATGCCTCAAGATGTGTTGAAGAATCTGAAATGGTGGTACGTTGATTGCCAGACTGCTGAAGCCGTGATGGAAGACGAAGATGAACAAGAAGTGCTGAGGGTGTATGACCCGATGCATCTTGTTAACTTATCGAAAGCTGATTTGCAAGCGTTGAACGAAAAGAAGATATTCTACATTCCTGCTTGGAAGGATGAAGCAAGGAAATATCAGCGAGTAGTCACGGTGTGTGTGAGAGAAGGAGTGCACGCATGAAGATACAGGATTACGAGACAAGAGCTGAAAGATCAAGATATGAAGCTACTGCCAAGGGGGAGTCTGTTGGTGCATAGATGTCAGTAGTTCATATGTCTAAAGTCTGTAATCGAGTCTGTAATATTGTTTATGTAATTGTTTGTTTAGAAGCGAAGTTGTTGACAAGTTCGCTTAGGCGAACTTGTTAACCAAGCGAAGTTGTTGACAAGTTTGCCTAGGCGAACTTGTTCAACGAGCGAAGTTATAGACAACTTCGCCTGAGGCGAAGTTGTCGTGTATTTAAGTAGTTTACTGTTTACGGTTAATCAGTTGGTCAGTTAGTGCTTTGGTTGATCGAGTTCAGTTTACGTGAGTCTATTGACGTGAGTCTGTAAGTAAACGGTTCGGGTTATCAATATAACGTGAGTTTTGTTCGTATCGTGTGTACGTGTGTTTGTGTGATTATATTCTACGTCCGTAACGATCTACACAGGGATTCCGCACCTGTGCATATCGGGATATCTCGCGTGATCCGTCCAGGGAACCTACATTGGGCATTTGTTTCATCGGCACTTCTTTTAGACACCGGATCGGCTTATACTTCATTATCATCCAAGGCTTGCCATCAGCTCTCATGCCTCTGTCTTTATCTTCAACTAGCTTTCCTTTCTGCGGTTTCAACAGCTCGAACTTTTTCTCCTTTATGCTTTCTTTCCAGACTATCTTCCCAATAATCCTAGCCATGTTGTCATCACTCTTGTTAATCAACCCCAACTTGGCTAAGTCCCTCACCTCACACTCAGGCAAAGTATTCAACGACTTCAACAACCTCTTGAAATACTGAACCCCATCATAACGTTTAATCATAAAGAGCCTCAACTGCTCATCATATAACCAACAAATAATCCCCTTTTTCGATTCAGCATACCCTTTGATGTTGTAACTTTTTTTGAACATAGTAGGGACCGCCGGTTTCTTAGTCTTTACGAACCAATGAGCGTAGCCTTCTTTCCATCTCGGCTGCTCTTCCCAATCAGTCTCATCGTTTCCCATATCTTGACCCATATCTGACTTTTCAACTTCGGGAATTTCATGCTCAATGTTATCCTCCACAATCTCTCCTTCTTCAACTTCATTGTCAATCACGATCTCAGCCCCTATCTTCTCGATCTCTTCCAACGATAACACATCATCATCACCTATAACATCATCATCTAACACCTCCTCAGCATCCACTACCACCACGTCATCACCCCCGATCCGCCAGTTGCACCAGTTGACTCCCCCTGAGTTGTGGAAGTCCCAAGATCTTGTTCAGTTCTTGGCAACTCTCCACCTGCATCTTTCGATGCATTGGGATCATCGTCTCGATCGTTTCTCTTCTTCGACCTCAGCTCGTCACCCTTACAGCTCGTCTCCTACTGAGATGCCAAGAACTGTTTCAAGGCATCAAAAATTTTACCATGCTCAATCAGGAGGGACGACTGAATTTGATTCTCTGCAACGAGGCGCTGAATAGCGTGAGTCTGGATCAGATTTACTCTTGACTGTTCTGCCACGACCCTTTCAAGAGCTGCTATTCTTTCCGAGTCGGATAGGGTTGCATCGAAATCAAACCTCATATGTGAAATGTCTTGAGCGTACGGAGGAGGGATTCCCAAGGTAACCGGCACATCAGAAACATGTGGAAACATAACCGCATGTGGTATCGTAACAGATAATCCCGCGGTGGCAACAACCGTCGACTCAACAAACCTTGCAACGACCTCCGATGGAGTAAGAGTTGGAGGGAGCAAGGACACAATCTCTGGAACCGAGAGTTGAAATGTAGTGGGTGGAATGCCAAAGGAGGATGAGGTAGTCAACACGGGAACACCCGAGGTGATCGGCCCTGTAACTGTCAATGATGTAGGGACCATAGTCATACCAGACAGTGCGGATGGAGAAAAACGAACCACCCTCGAGCTCTCACCAGCTCCCGATCCTTCACCCGTTCTCGCCCTTCTCGCCCGGCGAACCAACCGATGCAGATCCTCCTCAAAATCTGATTCACTATCATTTGTGTCTCTCTTTCTCTTCCCATGAATTCTTTCTTGAGTAATCAAAATCTGTCTTGCTTCAGCCACATCATCGTTTGAGGAGTCAGAATCAGTTCTTTCAGACACTGCTACAATCGTAGCTACCATCGACACATCCACACTCGTAACCTGTGCAGACGAGACATGTACCTCTTCCTCTGGATCAACACGTTCCATATCGAAAAATCCTTGGCCGCCAAAAGCAGCTTCAAGGTCGACGTGTTCCTCCGGTGCCACAACAGGTGGTGGTTGAGGTACACCTGCCTGTTGCGGTGCCGGATCCCGAAACTCGTCCCCACGAGCTGCAACATACTCCGGGTTGATCAAGTACCCAAATAACGGAGTATGTCGAGGACGGAGCTCTGGTTTACTTCTGGCACTTGACGATCTACACTGGGCAAAGATCCTCTTGCTGACACTCTCCACATATCGAATCGGACGGCGCTGAGGTAACGTGGGAGCCACGTGATTCAAGATCATTTGAAGGAATCTTGGGTACATCAATAATCTCTCACATGTCACCGCTCGTCTTTGACGGTCTATCTCATAGAATACCATCTGACTGAAGCTATAACGCTTGTTGTAAGTCAGTGCAGTCATTGGCGACTGCATGGTCGCACCCATTCCATCCGTACCAGCCTTTCTACCCGACATACACACGATCATCACGTGCATGAGAAAGCGCCATTGGTCTAATAAAAACCCCTTGCGTCTCTGAGTATCCCCCAATGGACCAGAATAGCCCATTCTTAAAAAGGCACCATCTCTGAATGGAGCCACGAAGTCTGTAGGATCATCTCTTGTTTCATCCCCAAACTGCAAAGCAACCCGTATCTGTTCTGACGAGAACTGCACTTCCTGATTGTTAACCGTTGCACGCATAACTGGGGGCTCTACTCTGCAATCATATTCAACTGTCTGCCAGAAATCTTCTATGTTTGGTAAAGAGATGGGCAGTGTTGTAGTAATAGCATGGAAGATACGCGAGCGGAGAAGAAATGTGATGATCTCGCGAAAGTCATCAACACCGCTCGCATCCGGGTCCAAAGTAATGTACATATTATGCCCCGGGAAAAACTGACGATTGTTATCTCCTCATTCGTCACCACCAGCACCTCCTGCTCCTGCTACAGCTGCCATATCTGCAACACAAACGGTCTAAGTTAGAGAAACGTCGAGGCAGATCGTAACTTCGCTTATTACCATGAGTGAAGTTAAGATAAACATTAGTGTGCAAGCGAAGTTAGACATAGGGCGAAGTTGAGCATAACTTCGCCTATATGATAACTTCGCTTGACAACAGGTTAACATTTAAATAATAAATAAGGCAACAGGCGAAGTTAAGTCTAAGGCGAAGTTAAGGATAACTTCGCCTAGTCATAACTTCTCCCCTTAGACAACTTCGCCTAAGATTAATTAAACTTTAAAGTAACAGGCGAAGTTAAGCCTTAGGCGAAGTTAAGGATAACTTCGCCTAAACTGTAACTTCGCCTGAACTGAAGCGACAAAGGGTTAGACGGCCAAACGAGATGTCATTTGGATAATTTGATGATTGTGCACTCTAAAACACATGATTTTATGGAGATCTCGACGATCAAGATGATTACGACCACGTGAAAATAAGTTTGAAAAGCGGGTGATAAAGGGTTTGCTAGAACAGGGTCTCGAATCAGACTAAAGCGGCCTCGGATTAACATGATCGAACTGAATTAAACGTAATATCAACCCTACACACCTTTAACACGGATTAAACACAGAGATTAACAACAAGAATTTGATTCGAGATATAACTTCGCCGATGGTTAAGGTTTCTTATAAGTTCGCCTATATTTTTAGAATATGAAAGGTTTGACCAAAAAGTCTCCTTATATAGAATATGAAAGGTTTGACCAAAAAACAACTTTTTTTTTAACTTCGCCTGAAAGTCAACTTCGCCTAAAAGTCAACTTCGCCTAAAGTCAACTTCGCCTAAAAGTCAACTTCGCCTGACTATAACTTCGCCTGTCCATAACTTCGCATAAACCCTAAAATTTAAGCGAAAACTTCGCTTGAACCCCAATAACTTCGCCTGCGGCGGCTGTTCGGCCAAAAACGCATCAGAAACGTGCCAGAAACACCAAAACGCAGATCTCGAACCATAGCATAAGAGCCTAAGGCTCTGATACCACTTGTAAGTCCCCCCGGGGCGTCGCTGATCGATACGAGATCCGCACGATGTCTAGGAGTGCGGAATCCTCCTAGACTCGTTTATGGTGTAGAAGACGAAGAACACGATTACACTCAAACAAACACACGAACAAACACACGAACGGGATAAACACATCGGCATATCTTTTATATAATAACCAAAACACATTACATACCAAACACGAAAACAAATGACGGCCGACCCGAGGTGAGCTCTACCTCGGGTCGTCCCACACGACTCCCTCTCTCTGTTTCTCTCTAGCTACTTGAACTGAACACACAATACTCTGACTTTCTGGATACCCAAACCTAAACAAGACACATATATATATAGACAAAACAACTTCGCAGGCTTGGGCTTGGGCCAGTAGGCGAAGTTGTTCTTAACTTCGCCTATGGCGAAGTTGTTATAACTTCGCCTAAGGTGAAGTTGTTCTTAACTTCGCCTATGGCGAAGTTGTTATAACTTCGCCTAAGGCGAAGTTGTTCTAACTTCGTCACTTCGTCTCTGCTGATCAGAATTGCATAGCGACGGTCACAAAATGCACCAACAGGGATTGGCTAGGATTTGCTGGTTGGTGATGGCAATAGAAGAGAGAGAGAGAAAATGTTTGTTCCCAACAGTCATTAGACCGTTTGACTTTACAAAGAAAAGAATATATATAAATATTTGAAAACCTCATAAATATATCCATATCCACTTTTCTCTGAACCCAAAGATACTGTGACTTCTCATATTAATCACTATTCTTCTCTACAAAACGGATATTAATGTATTTATTCCACCCAAGTCATCGGATGAGCTTGAATTTGAGGAGGGCGAAACAATACTCTCCAATTTATTGTGGATATGGTCGCGCAAGCCTAATATGACACAACAACAAAAAAATGTGTCATATGAATGTCAACAAGCTCTAGACTTTATAATTGATGATTACTTTGTTAATACCCCAAAATACGATGTAGCTACGTTTAGCGTGAGATTTCATATGTTGAAGCGGTTATTTTTTTTAAATTGTTGGAGATGTAGAAGCAAGATTTGAATGGTTTTAGGAGGGGCTAGACGATAGGTGCAAAAGAGTTTCACGACCTTATAAAAATGCACATTGACAGTTAAACAACTTGCAACGTGTAATCCTCTTAACGAATTCGATGACTATATAAGTATGGCCTAAAAAGACTTCACGTGAATGCCTTGAGTATTTTTGTAATGCCATATTTATTTTATATGGTGATAAGTTCTTGTGTAGATCGACTAGCCACAACATTGCACTTTTGTACAACGCATATGAAGAAAAACATCAACTTCCAGGGATACTTGGTAGCATCTACTGCACACATTGGGTTTGGAGGATGGGTTCGACAAGCCTGCACGACCAATATATGCAAGGTGATCACCAATACCCAATGATCTTGTTGAAGCGGTGGCTTCAAATGATTTGTGGTTTTGGCATGCGTTCTTTTGTCTACCATTTTCAAACAACATAAATGTTGTCGAACAATGTACAATTATTACTACCGAGTTTCTTAGAACCGCGTCTAAGTGTGCGATTCATGTGAACGGGCCATAATATCATCGTGTCTATTGCATTTCCAATGAGATCCATACCCTCGGTATATGTTCCTTAAAGTGTTCCCATATCCAACCTAGACAAGGACAAAAAACTTTAGGAGGGTACAAAAGTTGGCGAGAATAGACGTTGGGCGTGTTTTTATTGTATTAAAAGCAAAATGTGGTATGCTTAGACCATGAGTAGTCATAACTCTCCACTCCCAGGCATTATGCGCCACGTGGCGCCCAGTCAGAGTTATGGTTTTTTTACAAAAACAGGCTGTAGTCATAATTCTCCACCCCCAGGCATTATGCGCCACGTGGCGTCCAGTCACTTTCACACTTTTTGTTTTTTTTTTTAATTCTTAATAAGAATAATCAAATAACAAAAATATTTTATTAAATAAATGTTACATGAAAATTAAAAAAAAACTATTCATCGTCGTTGTCGTCCTCGTCGTCTTCGCCCTCTTCGTCGTCGTCGTCTTCTTCGTCCTCGTCGCCGTCGTCCTCTTCGTCTTCATCGTCTTCGCCATCGTCGTCGTCGTCTTCATCATCGTCTTCATTGTTTCCCTCGTTTTCACGAGGCAAAGGCCGATACATCCAAAGATGTTGGACCAAATCCTCCTTTAGTGCGTTATGTATCTCTCTTGATCGCACGGAATCCGAGTTTTGGAGTCTTTGCTCCATACTTGCCGGAGTCTGTGGTGGATCCAGGTCCGGTATGAAAGTTGGACATATTGCTCTTCCCTCGTCCTCGATGATCATGTTATGCATTATGATACACGCATACATAACACATTTCATTCTTTCTAAAGACCATATACGACAAGGATTTTTAACATAATGCCATCGTTGTTGAAGAACACCAAAACATCTCTCGATATCCTTTCTCACAGACTCTTGCACTTTCTTAAAATATTGTCTTTTTTCATCCATCGGGTCTCTGAATGTTTTAACAATTTTCGCGTACTCTGGATATATTCCGTCACCCAGATAGTACCCATGATGGTAGAAGTTATCGTTAGCCCAAAACGAAGCGATGGAAACGGTCCCAGATATGTAACTCTCCATCATAGGAGACTGCTATAAGACGGTTATGTCATTGTTGAAACCTGGAACACTAAAGAATGGCAACCAAATCCAAAGGTCGTATGAAGCGATCGCTTGAAGGTTGACCGTTGGTCCCTTTTGGTCACTTCGTGTGAATTGACCTCGCCATGCAGTTGGACAATTAGCTCATTCCCAATGCATGCAATCTACACTCCCTATCATGCCGGGGAAACTATGCACCCTTGTATGTGCCTCGTAAAGACGTTGTAGATCGTTACAGTTGGGCTCTCTCAGATAATGCGGTCCATATAGTTTCAATATTCCTATATTTTACAAAACTTTTATAAAATAAATGATTAAAGTAAACAAGTTATAAAACTATTTAAAAAAAACATACCGTAACAAAAATACTCCAAAGTGTCCCGAGTTGTTTTGTCGGCCATCTTTAAATAATCGTCGTTGATGTCGGCCGTGTTTCCGTAGTCGAGCACGCGTACGGCTGATGTAACCTTATGAATAGCCGTGAATCCTAGCGTCCCTTGACCGTCAGGGTTTTACTTAAAGTAATCAAACTCACGCTCCAAATCGTTGGTGATGCGCATAAATAAATTTTTAGACATCCGAAAACGACGCCTAAAGGTCTTCGGGTTCTTGTATCTCGGCGAGTCGCAGAAGTAATCCGCCATCAACCGGTTGTTGGCTTCGCTACGATCTCGTTCGATATATGCTCTTTTTGAAACGGGGGGTGGTGGAGAGCTAATCGCACTCGTAACGAAACTCATATAAGTTTTCGCGAGCGTAATCACACTCGTAACCGCCTGTTCCTCCGCCGCGTCATCGGCTTGTTGGTCGGGCCCGAAAAACTGTTTATATATAGATGGAGGATCCATTTATATAGTGAATTTTGTGTGAGAAATTATAGAGTTGAAAGAGAATTTTTATAAGTTTGATGAGTTTTGATTGGGGATGAAATGGTTTATATATGGGAAATATTGTTTTTTTATTCATCTCCAACGGTCATGTACAACGGCTATTTTTTATATGTGTGCCATTTCCTAGCGTTTTATTTACAACGTTCAAAAAAATAGCCAAAACGTTCGGGGGGGGGGGGGGGTGCCCCCGGCGTTATAGCCTATAACGCAATGCACAACGTGTCATTACGCTTGGTCTTAGACGACTTGCCTCCTAAGGATAAGTATTAGCAATTTGAAAATATGTTTTACAAAATTTAACAAAAAAATATTAACTCATGTTTTTGCCGACATCTAACTTCTCACTTCCCATCAATCACCGGAAGCATTTAGAATTAACAATAATATTAATTAATCTAGTTCCATCTGTTAGAGGTCAAAGGGCTATTCTGATATAATTCCAAATATTAGGGACCAAGTTGTAACTAGTTAGTTTTATCGTTTATTTGTCCTGTATAATAGAGGGATTAGGTCAGATTAGATAAGTAATTTTATTTTGTTCATCTTCTTGTATTCAGTTCAGTTCAATCACTTAATAAGATTTTCTCTTTCGTGTTCTTGATTCTGGTACCGTATTTCAATTGGTATCAGAGCGGTTAAATTCGCTCAATCGATTCATCAGTTTGAATATGGATAATCGCTTCCGTCAATCATACACTTGAAGATCAAAGATGGGAACACCACAACCACCTCTTCGTGAAAACTTCATGTCAATACCGCTTCAATGTCCGCTTCTCACTCCGACGAATTACACAATATGGGCGGTAAGATTGAAGGCAATCTTTAACCTGCACGGTCTCTGGGAAGTAATTGAACCAACTGATCCGGCTCCAGCAAACATCGATGTTAAGAAGAATAATGCGGCCTTAGCATACTTGTTTCAAGCGATGCCTGAAGAGATGGTTCTTCAGGTTGCAAATCTCACTACGGCAAGGGAGATTTGGGCTGCAATCAAGACAAGATACGTCGGTGCAGATAGAATCAAGATAGCGAGACTAGCCACACTCAAGAATGAATTTGAAGCCCTAAAGATGTATGAGAATGACAGTATAGATGACTTTGCTTTGAAGATCACATCAATTTCATCTAAGGCAAGTGATTTAGGTGAACCATTCCAAGAGAAGTTACTGGTTCGCAAATTGCTTGATGCTGTTCCTGAGAAATACATTCAGATTGTGGCCTCAATTGAGCAGTTTATTGATCTTGAAACGATGTTATTTCAAGAAGCGATTGGAAGGTTGAAGACTTTTGAGGAAAGAATAATTTGAAGAAGAGGCAATCTATGGCAGCACCTAAAGGTGATCAGGTACTGCTTACTCACTCAGAATGGCAAGAAAGGAATAAAGATTCTGAGTCTAAGAACAAGAATTGGGTAAAAAGTAACAAGAATTCAAAGTTTAACTCAAAGAAAAAGAAAGGGGATGGTGGTAAGTCAAAAGGTAATATGGGTAGTCGAAAGAGAGTTGATAAATCCAAGACTAAGTGTTTTAAATGTGACGAATTAGGGCATTATGCTAGTGATTGCACTGGCATAAAAGTAAAAGGTCAAGAAGCAAACTTAACCACAACACAAGACGGTCAAGAACAAGATCCTGCATTGTTAATGGTGCAATCACAAACACTAATAAAGAAGAAGATGGTTTTCTTGAATGAAAGTAAAGTTGTCCCTACAAAGTTTTCATCAGATTCATGTGATGAATTGTTATGGTATCTGATAATGGAGCTTCAAACCATATGATAGGTAATGGGTCTATCTTTACTAATCTTGATAGAAACATTGTTGGGAATGTGAAGTTTGGGGATGGATCTTGTGTTGAGATTGAGGGCAGGGGGTCAATTGTGTTGGAAGGGAAAAACAATGAGCAAAGAGTTCTTACAGATGTGTACTATATTCCTCAATTGAAGAATAATATCTTGAGCCTTGGGCAGGCAACTGAGAGTGGATGTGAAATAAGGATGAAAGATGAGTTCTTGTGGTTGTATGAGAGAAATGGGAAACTTCTTATGAAAGTCCAAAGATCACCAAACAGGTTGTATAAGATAAATAAGAGGATTGGTACACCAATGTGCTTTCATGCAAATCTTGATAATTCACATTGGTTATGGCATGGGCGCCTAGGACATGTGAGTTTTGAGTCATTGAGAGAGATGACTAGCAAGAATTTGGTAAAAGGAGTCCCTGTGATCAGTCACCCAACACAGATTTGTGAAGCTTCTTTGGTTGGAAAGCAAACTAGGCAACCATTCCCTGTTAAATCCACATACAAGGCTGAGTTGCCTTTGAAGCTGGTATCAATGGAATTGTGTGGTCCAATCACTCCAACAACTCAGGCTGGAAATAGGTATTTTATGCTTTTAGTAGATGATTGTACCAAGTTCATGTGGTGTTATATGTTGAAAAGTAAGGACCAGGCATTTGAAACCTTTAAGAGGTTTAAGTTGAAGGTTGAAAGTGAGTATGACTTTAGTATCAAGGTTGTAAGGTCTGATAGAGGGGGGGGGGGAGTTTATCTCATATGAGTTTGGTCGGTTTTGTGAGAAAGAAGGTATCACAAGGCTGCTCACAGCACCATACTCTCCTCAACAAAATGGAGCCGTAGAGAGGAGAAATAGGTCCATTTTGAATATGACCAGAAGTATTCTTAAGGCAATGAAAATTCCACAAGAATTTTGGGTAGAAAGTGTAAGGCATTCTGTTTATCTCCAAAACAGATTGATCACTAAGAGTTTAAAAGGATGTACTCCTTACGAGGCTTTGAAGGGTAGAAAGCCGAATTTGCAACACTTAAGAATTTTTGGTTGTGTGGGTCGTGTGAAACTGATACAACCTGGTATGAAGAAGTTGGATGACAAAAGTGCACCTATGGTATACTTAGGGGTTGAAGAGGGATCTAAAGCCTATAGAATGTATGATCCTGTCAAGAAAAGGATTGTTGTGAGTAGAGATGTTCATTTTGAAGAAAAGAGAAGTTGGGACTGGTCAGACTATTTGAAAGAGTTTAGTAATGATGATAGTGGTTGGGTAGAGTTTCATGTACATGATGATTTTATGCAAGAAGAAGACATGGAAAATGTTGATAATGAAACAAGTCCAGTCACAGAGTTTGAGGAAGGTGAGTCTTCGAACAGTCAAAGTCAAAATCAGGTTGTAACAAACGATTCTGAGCAGTTTGCACTAAGAAGGTCTACTCGAACTTCTACTCCACCAAATAGGCTTAATGATTTTGTCTTGGATGGTAGTGTGAAATATGGTGTGGGAAGACAAGAAGAGATCAACTTTATAGAGTTGCTTATTGCTCAAGAAGGAGAACCATTCTCTTATCAAGAAGCTGTTAAAGAGAAGGTTTGGAGAAATGCAATGGATGAGGAGATTCATGCTATAAAAAAAATAAGACTTAGGTCTTAGTTGAACCGCCATTGGAGTGTAATCCAATAGTATTAAAATGGTATATAAGATTAAGAAGGATGCTTTTGGAAGGGTTACTAAGTACAAGGCCAGATTGGTTGCTAAAAGGTACGTGCAACAGTTGGGGATAGATTTTAAAGAAGCTTTTGCTCCCGTAGCAAGGATTGAAACAATTAGACTGATATTGTCTATGTCAGCTAAAATGGGTTGGGATGTTTATCACATGGATGTGAAAGCAGCCTTTCTACATGGGGAGTTAAAGGAAAGGGTCTATGTTAAACAACCAGAAGGATATGAAAGGAAAGGGTTGGAGCATAAGGTGTTTAAACTGTCGAAGGCTTTGTCTGGCTTGAGACAAGCACCTAGAGCATGGAACATCAAACTTGATGCTGTATTGAAAGAATTTGGATTCAAAAGGTGTCAACATGAGCAAGCAGTGTATGTTAAGTCTAAAGGTAATTCACTCTTAATAGTTGGAGTGTATGTAGATGATTTACTAGTAACCGGAAGTAGTTTGCAAGATGTTGAAAGTTTTAAACAGCAAATGAAAAACAAGTTTGAAATGACAGATCTTGGTCTGTTGTGTTACTATTTGGGTATAGAAGTGGCTCAAAAGAAAGAAGGAATTTTGGTTAAACAATCTGCATATGCATCAAAGATTGTAAAGTTGGCTGGTTTGGAAGATAGTAATGAAACAAAGACTCCAATGGAACATGGCTTAAAGTTATACAAGACTGAAGGAGGTGAAGATGTTGATCCAACCTCTTATAGAAAAATTGTGGGTTCGTTGAGGTATTTGACAAATACCTGACCAGATTTGAGCTTTGCAGTAGGATATCTTAGCAGGTTTATACAATGTCCTAAAGAAGATCATTTAAAGGCTGTTAAGCATTTGGTTAGATACATAAAAGGTACTCTTCATTATGGTGTTATGTACAAAAGAACACAAGAAGGAGGTCTTATTGGGTATAGTGACAATAATCATTTGACTGACAATGATGATGGAAAGAGTACTTCAGGGAATGTATTTTACTATAATGGTTCATTAATTTCTTGGAGTTCACAAAAGCAACAAACTGTTGCTTTATCATCATGTGAGGCCGAGTTCATGGCTGCAGCATCAGCGGCTTGTCAAGCTTTGTGGTTGCAAGGGTTAATTGAAGAAATAACAGGTAAAAGACAAGAAGCAGTGGTCTTGTTTGTTGATAATAAGTTTGCAATTGCATTGATGAAAAACCCTGTTTTTCATGGAAGATCTAAACATATCAACACTAGGTACCATTTTATTAGAGAATGTATTGAAGATGGTAAAATTATAGTTGAATTTGTTAGAGGAGATATGCAGCTAGCAGACATATTGACAAAAGCACTTCCAAAGTTGAAATTTGCAGAAATGAGGCTTATGATTGGAGTTGCAGAGCATAAAGGGTAAATTTGGAATTAGAGGGGAGATTGTTAGAGGTCAAAGGGCTATTCTGATATAATTCCAAATATTAGGGACCAAGTTGTAACTAGTTAGTTTTATCGTTTATTTGTCCCGTATAAAAGAGGGATTAGGTCAGATTAGATAACTAATTTTGTTTTGTTTATCTTCTTGTATTCTGTTCAGTTCAATCACTTAATAAGATTTTCTCTTTCGTGTTCTTGATTCTGGTACCGTATTTCACCATCCACTTTGTTTTACAAAAAAATTCAACCGAAGTATTATATTTTTTAAAGGTATCTTTTGCCGACACCTACAACTTATAATCGCTAAACATTATGTTAGAATTTGGCTTGTTAGGCTTAAAAGCCTAGTGAGTTTGTGTTTTACATTTTATTATGTTTGGTATAACCAACTCTATATAAAGGTGCTTATAAAGTAGTGGTAAATGACATAAAAGAAATATGAATAAAATATCAAATAAAAAACAATTAAAGAAATGACATTTAAGTAATTGTGTTTAACAAAAGTTGCGCCTGTTTTATAAATATTATTTAAAGTAGTTTATTCTCTTTAAAAAAATTTCTAAAAACTATCCAACAATTAAAGTTTTTCTATCAAATGAAAGATTTTTACATGCTATTATGTATTTTATTTTAGTTATAATCACAATTGTTGTGGTCATATATCATTATCATTATTTAAAATCAGGGTCCTACTCGGACCTGCCCTTTTTGTGACTCAAGGACGAAAACAGAAGATCATGTTTTTAAAGGCTGTTCATGATCGTGTGAGATCACTGTTGGTGTAAAGTTCAGCCGATTTTCAGGTTCTTGATAACAGACAGTTTGGAGGTATACAATCAAGTGGGGTTGAGGGAAAAAGGAAGTGTTTCAAGGTCTTGTGGTCATAGTTTGCTGGAGCATATGGAAAACGAGAAATGAAAAAATCTTTACAAGGAAAGAGGGTAACATTGAATAAATTATTAGAGAAATCAAAGCACTCAGCTTTCTTTGGTACTGGTACAACCATAGATCTAAAAGGTAATCGGTTGATTGACCAAACTGGTGTAAATTTATTTTATTGTAATCGGGTGGTTTTTGGTGGGTGGGTGGTGTGTCTCCGGCTTGTGAAGGGTGCCCTGTTTTAGGTGTTTTTGCGTTTGAGCAAATGATCACCCGGATCCGTCATACCATTATACTTTCCCAAGTTGGTAGGAATTTTTACATTAACAGGGAATGGAGCTGTAGCAATGAACGAAACAAATTTTGACTTCACCCGCAAATACCGCGGGACGATAAGGCTTTGTAAAATCTTCTTCCGCATCGCTACAGTACTCAGTATGCCTGACCATCGCACGCGGGCGACTAGTCTCTTCCCTTCCATAAATCTGACTGTCATCGATAAAGTAACTAGCCTCATTATGACGGTATGTAGGATCTCATTGACTCCTCAAAGCATTACTCTGATCTTACTCAATTATGCGGGAAGATTCATGCATAACCAGACGACCTCTATCACAAGTCACAACTTCGTTCTCCAACTTCTTCCTCAGAATACACCTCGGTCCTAACATTCTCCCGCATCTGACTCCGAAGTACTGTTGAAGGAGTATATGGAGATCTCGACGGAGCATCTTCATAAGTTAGAGTCCTTGAACGGACCCTTTCCTCCAGCAGCATACGTTCGTACTCAGAGATAATTTTTTCTTGTTGCAACTGTAACCATTCTTCTGGAGACTGGAATTTCTCAGATCTAAGGACTTGACGATGAGATCACGTCGAAGGAGAATTGCCAGATCTGGATTCTAATGAATCCTATGAGTCTCCATTGTCACAAGTCCCAGATCACCAGGAGTTGGATCCGTAGGTGCCACAAGTCCGGCAAGTCGCTTTGTTACCACCGGAGTTTCCATCAGACCTTGCTGAGACAGACTCATACCACAAAAACAACCGACAACAGTAAATTTCTAGCAAAAACACGGATGGCGCCAATGAAGAGGCACAAAGCTAAACCTGGGTAGGCTAAATCAATGGTTCCACATAATACAGGTCAAACAATAAGTAACTCAGCAGTACGAATAACAATTCAACAAGTCTGGTGACGGAAACCTGCAAAACAGAACCCCGTGAGCTCGTTACAGGAAGGACAAGAGTAGGGGTCTTCCCATAATCACCCTCTGGCGTGAGAATAAGTACAGTTCTTATAGACAAAGTACTTTAAGTGATTGATGTAATATGTGAAGTGTGAATGAATATCTCATGATGATGGAGATGGTATTTATAGCCAGTGGTTAGAAAATATTATTGGTACAGCTGTCATCTTCTAGAAGATGCTCTTTGTAAATTGGACACGTGTCCGCATATAATACGACGAGACAACTGGCCATGTGCCCGGTTATAACAACCTTGCCAACTATCTTCCCCCAATTGGCTTCTACATAACGTGTTTTCCAAGGGAGAATCTTCGCTTAAATCTTCTAGAAATAAGTTAGTTACAACTGATATGCTGACATCACTCTTCTGTCATCTTCGCGTGTAATGGGAATGTCTTGAGGATGACCTCTGAGAGAGTTTTAAGTAACCCGCGGATAGTCTCTGGAGTGTTTAATTAATCTTCCTCTGACTTAAGTAATGCGGGTGATGTGAATGTTCTGCGGGTGACTTCTGAGGAAGCCCTGAATGACCCGCGAATGATCCTTTATGGGTATTTGGATCTTTTCACTACCTTATCTCTATAGCTTGTTTGTTTATAAAAGTCTATAGTTCGGAAAACAATATTTTAAAATTAGTAAAATGGTAACTTCAATTATAGTTATAATTTTACTTTATCTATCTATTCTAATAAAAGACTACCTATTTTTGCCACTTGTCATTCTCATAGCTCTCCCCACCGCTGTTTCAACTTATTTCAATATATGGTCCTTATCTTTTAAGCCCTAAGACATTTCAATATATGAATTCAAGTTTGTTTTTATTAAATGTAAATCTTAATTGATTCATTCATTAACACTAATGGTGAAATAAGAAGATAAGGAAATATTAAAATTGAAGTTGTAGGTTTGTTAGAAAAAAAAATTGAAAGTCACATGTAATTGCAAATTAAAGAAAATAAATGTGCATCATTGTTGAAGAATTTGAATTTTTTTTGATAAATTATAAATTATTTTTAAACTAAGATTTGAGCAACAGTGCATAATATTTTATATAAGATTGGTTTCAAATTTGGATTTAAAAATTTTCTCATATGCATTTGAACTCGGGAAAATGTGTATTTTATTAATTTTCTCCAAACATCTTATATAAATATTTCAAACATGAAGAATACATATTATATATATCTTGGTGTTTAACATTAAATTATTGAAGTAGAATATCATAATTATAATCCATATACCGATTTACTATATGAAGTGTATGTCCTTTATTTATATGACTTTTTTGTATAGTATAAATGGTTTTAGCAATAATAAAATCAATATTTAGTTTTCAATATTTTCTTTTATAATTCAGACAAAAATGCTTCGGAAACATATATTCACACTAATTTAAAAAAAATAGTTAATCCGGTTAAAAGTCATTTGCCATGCTTCCATAAAAATCCGAAATCTTTGTTTTTTTTCCTATAAGTTGTTCATATATATATATATATATATATATATATATATATATATATATATATATATCGATTAATAAAATATTCCAACAATTCTCATAATATTAACTAATAACACATGATTAGTATTCAAAATTTAACCATTCCTTATCTAATACTTTCAACTATTATAAATAAGAATCACTACATTCACTTTATGCAACTTAAAATCTTCTAATATTCTGGTAACTCAGAATAATCATTGTTATTTGAACATGACTTTAAGGCCAATATGTCTTTGTCATTTTCCACTAATATGAAATGAAAAAAATCATTATGTTATGTTTTAATTTCCGGTTTTATATGTTGCTTGATTATACAATTGTTTATTGTAAAATATAAAATCAAGTAAAAATTTGTCATACATAGAATATTAATGACACCAAATTTATCATGATCAATCAATTTCAAATTCTAAGATTATAAAATAAATTTCAAATTCTAAGTTTATATGGATGACCATACCATCAAAGTTAAGGTAATATGGTTTTTTGGTAATCATATTTTTGGGATAAATATGAGCATATGATCTCAAATGACATTATATTAATTGATTAAAAGTTATGATATATTTAACGTGTATGAATATTTTTTGTTAGTTTCATGGATATGTTATCCGTTATCTAGGGTTGGTATGTACTTGAAGAATGTTATTTGTCACACTGAAAACTATACGTGGCTATATCAAGAGTTATAAGCATACCTATATGTTACCTTATCAAGAGTTACCAGCATGCATGGACTAAAGATTTTGATTTGTGATAAACAATGTATACCAACATATACAATCACAAATCACAAATGTAGTGTACAAGAAAGATTTTGCTTATTCGGAACATATTTTTGTAATCTTAGTTATGTAATTTATGTAAATTTAATGTAAATTGTAACTATATAAAAATATATGATCATTTTATTAACTATATTTCACTTAATGATTAAAGTTTAAAATTTTCATCAATTAGACTATACGCTATGGTGCGTCGTTGGCCCCCTTTTTTGGGCGCGGTGGGCTCCGGACACCATTGTGGGGGTGCCGTTAGCCCAGGGGCGCCGATGGAGAGATCGTTCAAACGGCCGGCGCAGAAGATGAATTATGTGGGACCCTCCCCTTTCCAACGGCTATTTTTTTGGACCGTTTGAGATATATGTGTGTATACATACTTACATACATACATACATACATACATACATACATACAGACATACATACATACATACATACATACATACATACATACATACATACATATATATATATATATATAAATATCAAACTAAACCATAAAATCTCAATTTTTATAATTTTCTCCCAAAAATGTCTTCCGATTCGTCTTCGACACCCGACTACTACCCTGATCCCGACACTATTTCAGACTCCGATTCAGGGGATGAGGTAATATTTAGTGCTATTTTAGATGCTGCCAGAGTCTTAGTCGAGCATTGAGAAAGTTCACAACCGCTAACAAGACGTCCTCATCGACAACGGGATCGTGTCGGTGCTCATGAAAGGTTGATGCAAGATTATTTTTCGCCGGACGCGACTTTTGATGCGAAACAATTCCGGCGGGCGTTTTCAGATGACTCGCCAACTTTTTTTACAAATTGTTGGTGATTTAGAAGGCGATTATGATTTTTTCCAACAACGGGATGAAGCGAGAGGTAGGCCCAGTTATTCTCCATTGCAAAAATGCACGGCGGCAATTCGTCAACTTGCGTACGGGACCACGAGCGACGCCATGGAAGAGTATTTACAAATGTCGGAGAAAATGGCTCATTAAGCCCTTCACATGTTCTGCGAATGTGAGTATTATCATTTTTTAATATGTATTTATAAATCCTCTCATTTTAAATGCAAAGTTAATAAACTGACATTAAAAATTTAATATTAGGTATTCCTTAACTATATCATAAAAAATAATTGAGGAAATCGACTCTAGCCGACATACAAATAATATACGAGATGCATGAACAGAGGCACGATTTTCCTGGGATGCTTGGTAGTCTTGATTGCACACATTGGGCTTGGGAAGCTTGCCCAGTTGCTTGGCAAGGTCAATATCATCAGGGTGATCATGATAGACCAACGGTTATCCTTGAGGCTGATGCATCATTTGATCTTTGGATATGGCATGCTTTCTTTGGGATGCCCGATGCAAACAATGATATAGCTGTGATAAATGTGTCTCCTCTTTTCGACCGTCTCATAAACGGGGTTGGACCCGACACCTCATTTTCCACTAATGGTGTCAACTACGAATACTGATATTATTTAGTCGATGGCATTTATCCGGATTGGGCAACGTTGGTTCATAGCTTTACGTGCCCGACTGATGATAAACGAAAATATTACAAGAAAAAACACGAGTCGGCCAGAAAGGACATCGAAAGGGCATTCGGGGTATTAAAGAAACGTTGGTCTATAATTAGACATCCGGCTCGTATTCTGCACATGGATAAGTTAAGAAATGTAATGTACACTTGTATTATCTTGCATAATATGATACTGGAGGACTCGGGTAGAGCAATATGTCAAGGCGAGTACGACGATGCGCCGGATCCAATGACAACACTAAACGAAGATGAGAGATTTGCTATTTTATTAAGAACACGAAAAAAAGAAACGAATTTCAGTCTTCGAGCGGATTTGGTTGAACATATTTGGAGAAACAAACAACAAAACGGCGACGCCGACGACTAAAATTAGTTGATTTTTTTATGTATATGTTTTTAATTTTAATTTAGTTTGTATTTGATAATTATTGTATTTAATAAATTTGTTAGTTTATTAAAATAAAAAAAAATTAAGAGGCTTTGAAGCCCCCTCACCATTCAGGGGCATCTTTGGGGTGGGGCTTTGAAGCCCCCAGTGCACATGTGGCGCTGAGGTGGCACTGGGGAGGGGCTTCGAAGCCCCTCACCATAGCGAATAGTCTTAGGGGTGGTGGAAATCTCCTCACACACCTCACCCAATCAAATTGTGTCACATCACCAACCCCAAATCCATCACATTTTGATGGAATTTGGTAGGGGTGGTGGTGTGGTGTGGTGTGATAAGAATATATTTTTTTTTTGCAACTTAAAAAATTAAAACAATATTTTACTAGAACTTAAAAAATAAAAAAAATAGTTTACTAGAACATAATTCAACTTACAAATTAGAATTAAAAATAAAAGTTACAATAAATGTCTACTTCTCGTCTGAATCCGGAAATTCCAAACCTAAGGAACCTATAAGCTCAACTAGATCCCATCTCAACCGATGATGAATATCTTCATCCCGCAAGTCTAATTGGACATCATCGGGAACGGGAACTTGAGTAGGAGGATCCGGTACCCACTCTGGAGAAATTGCATTTCCATCTTCTTTTATTAACATATTGTGTAATATGATGCATGCATACACGTAGCTAGAGATCGTGGTTTTTATTGCACGAACCAGTCGACTAACTATGCACCATCTACCCTTTAAAACACCGAAAGCTCTCTCGACATCTTTTCTTTCCGATTCTTGCAATTTCTTGAACGCCTTTTCATTGCTCTCGACAGGAAACGAAAAGACTTTCACAAAAACAGACCATTGCGGGTAGATACCATCGACAAGATAGTAGCCACGTCTGTAATATCTCCCGTTGACAAAATATGAACAGAAAGGTGCGGTACCATTTGTTACGCTCTGAAACAATGGTGATGTGTACAGAACAGTGATGTCGTTGTTTGAGCCGGGAACACCAAAATAAGAATGCCAAAACCATAAATCATTTGCGCAACCGCTTATAGTGAGATGGTCGGTCGTTTGATATCACCCCTAACATACACCCCTCGCAACTCCCCTGGATTTGGTTGAGAGTGTTTTGAGTTGGATTTGGTTTATGTTTTGGTTTTATATTGTTTTTTTTATTTAACCCCCCCCCCAAACGGCTCCCTCCCCAACGGTCAAATTATCTCGATAAACACCCATCACTTGCGTGATGGCTATCACGCAACCAACCCCCGTCACGCGTGAGCAATGACCGGCGGCGGTGTGAGGAGCTCCCATCACACGATGGGAGCTCCTCACGCAGTGCCCCGCCCCCTCTTACCTGTGTAATACATGGGCCTCAAGCTAGTATCTTATAATTAATTAAGTGATGTATTAACTATTATGCTCCTAAGTGATATCCGACGTGTAAATAACGTGTTTTTCGACTTGGTGTCGAGAGTTCAGCACAACCTAACTAATTAAAATAAACATGTTTGACCATCTATTAATATTCATATACTTCGTCTAATTAATAATATATGTCCTCTAAAAGTCATCATATTAATCATGTTCTTATTGATTTTTGTAGGCTTATAAAACTACATTAGGAGATTATCAACATGTCTATGAAATCAGTTGCTCACTTTCCATTATGTTATTAACTAAATAAGTGTAGATTTACATTTGTTTCTCAAAGAATAATAGCTGAGCCTGTTTTACTATCTTGTATTTGCTTATTCTATATTATAAAACATACACATAGAGCAATGTTATGTACTCAACATACGAGATAGATAAAAGAAAAAAATAAAAATATACGACACTTAAAATTGACAACCAATATGTACAAGTTGCTATTGAGAATCTTATAAATGTTTTTTCCAGAGAGTTTTAAGTAATTAAATGTGTTGGCTTAATTGATGTTTAGCCTGAGAAAAAAGTTCAAGATGTAAGTTAGAGGGTGTAAAGTTCAAGTAGTTTCAACTAGTTGGTTGTAGCTTAATGTGGGTTTAAGGTCTTTAATGAGTTTCTAAATGACCAAAGGGTTATTTAGAGTTCATGATAACTAAGTTAACAATATAAATACATAATCAAGTCTAGGGTTATGAATTGAGAGTTGTAATAGAGGTTTTTGAGTTATAATTCATGTTTAAAGTGTTTTGTTTGATCTCAATGCTAAGATTATTCAAGCTATATCAAAAGAATTAACACAAACATATGACACAAAACTCATCAAGAATTTAAATCAAGGTTTTAACAAATTTCAAGTTCAACCAAGAACAAAAATAAAAATGTTGAATTCCTACCATACCATAGAAATGAACACATAAGAATGAATAAAAACATCAACTACAAATCAAAATCAAAAGCTAAACTCAATCGAATCGAATCTAATCAAATCGGATCTCACTCGAGTAGAACTTATCACTTCAAGTATATAAACACTCATTCCCAGTAGAATGGAAGTGTTTGAGGAGCACCACTATCACGCGATGCATGATGATGATTACGACTATGATGACGATCCATAATCGACTCCAGACCACCATAACCCGCACCATGGTCCAATGGGTTAGGTGTTGCAGTAAATGAGTTAGGTTGGTGCATCACATGGCTCAAAGTTGTACATGATGTTTGTGATGGTGATGATGACAGAAGAGAGAGAGCACAGTCCGATGGCACCACCGGCTGCACCACCTGAGCCGGTGGCGAGTACCCGTCACAGAACAGCTTATCATAGCTGTTATTATTATTATTATTATTACCTTCAAAACTTATAAGTTGCTGGTGACAGGCTTTTGGCGGTGACGATTGGTGGTTTAGTCTAAGGTGTGAACCCGAACAGTTGTTATCAAAAAGGCTGAATTGCTGCTTCCCGGTTACATTTTTGGAGCCCGAAGATGATGATTCTGGATATGCGTTTTGTCTGTGGGCCCGGGTTGAGTATGTGGGTTCGGATTCACAGTTGACCATGCCCGTCCATAGTGGGTTCGTGAGAGTTGTGGTTTGGTATACGTGTGGACTTGCAAATTGAAACATTGTTGTACCTAAAATAAGCCAAAATGATTGTTAATACACGTAAATTATCTTCATCAGCCCGTTATGAATAACGGGTCACTTTGGTAGTCAAAAGGGTTGAAAGTCGCTCAATTGCCCAAAAGTCTATTTTTTAATGCATACAACCTACTAGGTGTGTGCATGAAATAACCGACCCCCGAACCGAAGTAACTGATAGCCAACCCAAAACCAACGGTTTGGTTTTGTGTTTTTTGTAGAATCCAAATTTCCAGTTCGAGTTCTGGCGGGTTAAGTAGTACCAAAAACTAAAAAAATTGGAACCGACATTTATAACCGAATCAAACCCGTGAAAACCGAAAAAAACTGACTTTTACTATTGAACATACGAATTATGATTTTTTTTTAAGTAATTTATGAGAAACTAATAAATGGTATAGTTAAAAAATTTTAGACCTAAATGTCTATAATCAGTTAGTCAATAACTAAAAAAAAACTTGGTCCAAAATTTCCAGGCCTAGTTTCATTATCTTGTGCCATATTTTTGGTCGCAAGGATTTCAAGCCCAACAAATGGCAAAACTGAAGAAACCGAACCCGTTGTGAACACCGAAAGAACCAAAGTCAACTTTTGTTTTGGCTCGTTTGGAGTCTAAACCGACCGATGCGCCCCCCCCCCCCCCCCCCCCCACAACTGACCAACTACTTTAATCACAACTCACTAATTAATTTCAAAGTAATTTAAGAAGGACAAGAAGGTGATTACAGATCAAATGACCTGACACGTTTCGACACATAACAAAAATGACCTATTACCCGATCCACCCGTAAATAAATTTTGAAACGAACCTTGGTGAGTGGAGAAAAGACCTGCAGCACGTGCAGTATCGGGCTGAGGCTTTCTTCTCCTACGGTTATGTCCATCAAGACGTTTTCTGCAGCTTCGTTTTCCTTCATCAAATTCTTCTAGTGAATGAAATCTACAAAATAAGTTACAAGTTTTAGTACAATAAAGACTCCACAGTTGACTTTTAATAGTCAAATTAGATACTTTCATGCTAAAATCAATTAAATACTAACAACATGAATTGAGCATTGTGTTTAAATCAAGAAAGAAAGAGAAAATGTTCGTGGAAGCACTAACAATGACAATTTTTTATTTTATATTTATTTACATTATAGAACATAACCTTTTGAAGTACACTGGACCACATACTTCCACCATGAAAGTTAAAAAAAATAAACATTCAGGTGATCCAAACAAAATGCTAAAGATTTACAATCTTGATTTACCAAAATAACTACTATCTTGATTTCAAAATCAAATATGAAGAAACTACAATTAGAGTAAAGTAACAATATTGAAAACCTCAATTTGAACAACTTATGCTTATAAATAATCAGCTTATTGCAAACAACTTATTCAGGTTAAGGATAAATTGTAATTCTTGAAATTGGCACTCTCAAATTGCTTATTAAAAACACATCATTTCACCAAATAAAAATCGGTTTTCGGTTCCAAAACGTGCATCCAAACACTCCTAAACAAGAATCATAAGAACCAAACCAAGAACAATATACACACAAGTTGAAACAATGGAAAGCCATACCGACTACACTGCTGGCAAAACCGCTGCTTGTGACCATTGATAGAAACCTCTGGAGTCTTTGAATGAACTTCACAAACCTTATGGCGCCTGTGATACTCTTTGCATTGACCAAGGTCAGCTTTACACCCATCCACAAGACAATTAGCCCCCTGAACATTATTAACGGGCCTGGCCCGCTTCGAGGAACCCGAAGGAGATAAAGCCATCTTTGATGATGCAGGTTTCAGGTTTAAACCTGAATCAATCACTTGACCAAGCTTTAAATCCACAGAAAAGTTCAAACTACTTGACCCGTTGTTACCCGAATCGATATTTGGCATGGACCCGTGTTCGAATTCGGCAAAATCCCAAGAGGGTATCTTCAAATTCCAGTCCATAATCACTTTCAAAGACTTTATCTTTTATAATCTTTTGACCCACCCTTGGCTTTTCAATCAATTAAGATGGTAATTTTTTTTCTTTTGATTTTGAAGTTCTGAAATCAAGAACAAACAAAGACCCTAGTGAGCTTATGACATGGGTTTTGAATAACTGTTTTTTTTTTCAACTGTCAATTTCTAAAAGAAACCAAGAAAAAAACAGAACAGAATAGAATAGAATGAATATTAATTAAATGGTTTTAAGTAGAAAAAAAGCATTCAGAGTCCTTAAAATAAGGGTTACAAAGAGAAAACAATACACCCAATGTGGAAAGGAAATAAAAACTACTAGACTAAGTAGAAGTAGAGGTAGATTGATACATGATGGTTGATAACAAACATTTCAAGTAGCTAGCTTTCCAATATAAGAACATTTTAGAGAGAGAGAGAAGGTACTTACAGTAGTAGTAGAGAGAGAAAGAGAGTGGCTGCTTTACAGCCTTTCAAAGTCTGTCATGGAATCCATGTAAAAGAAAGAAATAGAAATGGGTAAGGCTGGAGGGGTGTGGGGGCTCTATTGGGGGTTTTAGTGGGGGCTCCAACCAATAATAATTATAACGTGTGGCAGAGAGAGAAACTGGATACGGGAGGTGTTGGAGCCCCCGTTGGAGCCCCTGGCCCTGGTGTGGAGGGGCTCCAGCAGGGCTCCAGCGAATTTTTTTTTTATTTTTTTATAAATATATTCAAACAACGTATTATTAAAAAAACTTATAAATATCTAAAAATAAAATAAAAATTAAAGTACTAAAAAAACATTATTCGTATTCTTCGGCTTGGTCTTCTTCGATCAACCTCTTTCGGATACGTTCCTTTTGCTTTTCCATTAGCATTTGATCGACCGGATTTAGGTTACTGAAGTCTCTAGTAAGGAAGTCCAAATCTCTCATTCGACTTTTTTCCTTTTTGTCATTAGAGACCACCTCCATGGTTTTGTTGAATTATTGAGGGATTCAACAAGATTGGCGATGTTTACGGCTTCCCCCTCAGCCGGTTTTTTTCCCCTTGGCGTCCCTTCCCAATGGCCGCCTCCTCGGCGGTGAAGACGTTTCCTCCCCCGCCATGTTTAGGTCGAATCCAACGCGGCAATCCGACCCGGTTGAAGTGCTATACGCTCCAGACGAACTAGTTTTAGTCCGTTTCGGCCGTACTTCGCATCAACGTCGGCGCCACCAGCTCAACCCACTTGGAACACCTTTCAACTTCTCCCACAACTTTAAAATCGGTCCCACGTCTTCACCATCCCATACCTCCGCAAACACTCCTGCTTCCACTCTTCGACCATGAAATTGAAAACCGCCAAATCATCACTGCCACTTGGTCTCATACGACCGCTGTTCCTGTTGAAAAGATTAGTAAACAAGCCGACAAATTTTCTGATTTCGGACCACTGACCCGAAATCATATCGGCGTTTCGCTCTGTACTCCCAACGAGCGTATAGAACGTCTCCCTAACCTTTGTCCAAAAAATCTTGCTCTTTTGGTAGTCGGCTGCAAAATGAATAAATAAATTAGATTTCCATTTAACTTTTTTATTTAACTTTTTTATTAAAAATCATTTTTAAAAACGTTTTAAACAATTACCGCAACGCTGATCCTCAGAAATGACTATCCAAGCCCGACACAAGGCTTCCTTCTCATCCGATGACCACGGAGTGGCTTTCCGTTTCGTCCTCGGAGTCGAAGCCGGTCCCGACCCGTCCGTTGCAAGTTGTTTTTTCCGGTGGACGCGTCTTTTTGGTCCCGTAGCTTCACGGTGTTATTCTTGTGTCTCCGGAACAAAAAAGTTAGGAGACGGTTGTGTGTTGGATGGTTGAAAAGCCGGATGATTCTTGCGGCTCAGAATAAAACATCGGTTGGTGCGGTGACGACCATAAATCGTCGTAAATATAATCTGAATCAAGGTTTGGGTACCAATTTCCAGCCATTTTTTTAAAAAAAGTTGGGAAGATGAGTTGATTTTGGGTGAATGTTTGAAGTTGTGGTGATTGATAGGGGTGAAATGGGGTATTATATAGGAAAAGAAAACGTTTTTTTTTTTATTTAAATAAGAGCCCAACGGCTCTTTATATAAACCAACGGCTCTTTGCACACTCCCCTATGCCACTTTACCTCTCTCTTCTGCCGCTAACCCCATCACGCCTGCATGTTTTTTCGCGTTAGCGCCCCGTTAGCGTCCCCGCTAGAGCCCCGGTGGTGTGGTTGTTAGCGCCTGGGGGCGCGAACGGAGGGGCTTCTAGCGCCCCTGTTGAAGCCCCACACCCCTCAGCCTAATAAAAAGGGAAAAAAAAAACCACAAAAAAGTTAGAGATGGGTGTAGGATAAGAACCTGTGCTGGTTCACGTCACTCAGCCAGGCATTTTATCAAATATCAAACACCTTCAACAAAAGGAATAATATTTATTTATATTTATACTAGATTAATTAATAATATCATTGGAACTTGAAACACAGTTGTGGGAATTAGGTACTAAATTAAGAAAACTCTAACTTAACTTTAAAAAGATGGATTATTATTATTAATAAGAAACATACATATATAATTTAGTTTTGAAATGAATGGTGGAGCTATAGGTGGGTCAGGGGTGTATGTGGTATAATGTTGTTTCTTTATTGAGGGTGGGTTCAGTGGAGTTTGATAAAGGAGGATGACAGGGACAAGGTGTCTCATGGAAAAGTTAAAACAAAGTTTTCAAGTACAAATTACAATGAAGGGAAGAAGGAAGGAAAGAAAAAAGTCCTTGATTTGTTTCTTGTAATCTTGTGTTATGTATCACATGTCATGAGCATGTTTTTTGTTTTTGTTGCTTTTTTGCCATCTATTTCTTTCTTTTAACACTATAAACCATATGTTTTTACTTAATTCCTTTTTTATTAAACATATTTCGGTTTAGAGATCGACGCTTACAAGATATGTATTGACAATCCCAGTCTTAATGTGATTGCAAACGTCTTTTGTACCATGTCGCATGCTTGTCGACACCTGTTACTCAATATACACCGTGTTTTGTTGGCATACCCGTTGATGTTGGCAAATGTGTTTATAGTTTTATGTGGTTAAAAATTAATCAATGAATCCCCATTATCCGAAATTCTATTTTAATGTTAATTAAAAAATATTTGAAATATTAAATACTTAACTAATAATAGTTTTAAATTTTAATTATTTAAATTTTAATAACTTTAGGATACTCTTTATATACTCGGGTTTTCATATGGATAAACAAGTACGGGTATAGTACGCATGTAATACCACTAAAAATTTACACATTAGACCACCTCCATTTAAAAAGTGCCCCCACAAGGCCTTGAAACCATCCGTTCTCTATCCTCCTCTACGAAGCGTGGCACTTTGATTGAACTTGGCTTCCTCTCTTATGGATAGTTCATATCCAAGACCGCACCTCCATCTTTGCTCGTCACGTTTGTAGTCTCCCACCCCTCTTTCCTCCATGTATGTCGTATGTGGCTTAAAATTCCCGGTTGCAAATGATCTATATTGGTCCATACGCTGGATATGCTTAAGTCGGATCTAGAATTGGAACCGCGCCTTTTGTAGACTTGGACTGATTCGGGTTTTTTTATTTAAAAAAAATGAAAGTTTTTTTAACCACTAGAATTGGAATACATAACCTTTCATGTAAACTAGAGAATATTAATTGCTGCTTTAGAAAGGCTTGTATGTTTTGAAAGATTTTTATTAAACTATTAATTTATAACTTACTTTTTTCTATAAAAAACCAATATTCTTCTTTTATAGTTTAAACTTTTAATTAAATATTGTTTTTTATTTTATGTAATATTGAAAAGAATTAAAAAATAATTACGCATACGGGTTATCCGTCCAGTCCAACTAGTGAAGTTATCAAGTGGTCGTTTGATGACTGTCTAGTTTTTTTCTTTTTATTTTTTCATAACTATTGGTAACTCCAGAGCGTATTCACAAATCAATGAATATGGATGACCTAAGTTGACAAGCTGGTTTATTTTTTAATTGTAACATGATTAATATGGTAATGTATTTGTTGCCAATTTTAGGGTTAGATATATATAAGTGAGGTTTAGTTAGAGGATTTGGATGTGTGTCAACAAATAACTATTGTAACGGGTTTTTAAAAATGCTTTCTCTTGTAATTGTAAAATGTTTATCGATCTTGTGTCTTGAACAATAACTTCTAATTCTAATCAACTCTTATATTTTTTTTTCCGAACGGTGCTAATCAACTCCTATTAACTATCCATGTTTATACTTTACACGATATAAGCCCTCCACCTTTTAAATAAAAATGGATATTATTATGTGGTCACTCATTTCGATGTTCTCTAGAAGGAACTAATAAAATAAAAAGCGAAACAAAACGTGTTAGTGTTTTGAGCATAGCTGGTCAACGATGAAGCATTGACCAAAGGTGTGGTGGCATTCAAGTCCAGCAAGCTTCCAAGAAGTAAATGGTAACTACGCCAATTTTGTCGTTTACATAGCATTGTACCACTAGACATGATACCGGTTCTTGTGAAATTTAAACACTTTAAAACCAAAGTACATAACAATCAATACTAGGAAAACATACACAGACCTTCTCTCCCAATAAATATTTTGTAAGAATTATTTGGTGAGCGCTTTCATCACTTCTTGCGTTATCAAACTCCCCCCCCCCCCCCCCCCCCTTTTTCTGTTTTTAGGGTGAACTTGTTTGCTAATTAATGGATGGAAAACAAAGTTTATTTTACCCTTAGCCAAATTATAAGGCCAATCGTTGTGATGGTGGTAATTAATGTTGTCGGCTTAAACCCACATGGCCATTGTTGTAGCCCTTTGTTGTTGGCTGTTAGCATGTGTCACAGACCCCGACTCTACACCCCTGAAGGGGAGCTGTGAACATCGAACAATTATATCGGTGTTTATTAAAACAAAAATAATTTCCAGCGGAATATTTCATCAAAACAATAGTTAGGAAAAATTATCAGAGTTATATAAACACTATGATTCTTATTTCATAAACTTTGAATAAAACTCATTTTTACACAAACATAAGTTTTATATGAACAAATCCTAATTTAGAAAACAATATTTTTTATTCTGGTGACAAACCACTTTTTTTTTTAAGTTGAAAGCTCGCATGCATCATTTTTGTGTCTATAACAAGTCACCTGAAACATGTTTTAAAAATAATTGATCAGCAAGAAAAATACTGATGAGTACATTCATTTATAAACGACACATTTTTACAGTTACAACATGAAGATGTTTTTACACATGTCTGCTTACAAAATATCAAAAGTACTTGTCACTTGACCGTATCTATGACTGTAGTCATATTAGTTATTAGCTAACACTTCTCCAATAAGTAACATGTAATAGCCCATTAGGCAAACCTTGTATACAAAAACCCACAATACAGTTAGTAATCATCCCGTAATTCTACAGAGACTTAATCACTGTAACGTAATTAAAACCTTTTGAAAATATTTTGGACTATATGTCATGAGTTTAATAAGTTTTAAAAAGTATCATGACACTGTTGGAAAACCAGTTCTCTCACACAAATGTGAGTTGTACAAAAACTCGAATGTCTCACCTTGAAAGTTTACAAATAAAAAGCTTCCGGTAATAAATACATATTTAAAAACAATGTAGTTTATCTAGATTAGTATAAACCGATATCATAACGATAATCACAAGATTAGAAACTTTACACGATGACACAAAGTCTCATCATATTCAGGTAGAGTTTTGGATTCGTGTACAAAATTTTATTCGATCGGATTGGTTATGTCTAGTCGAAGTATTATACCAATACTCTTATAAGAGAAAGTAAGAGATAAGACAAGATTTTTGGACAAGAATGAATGTCCCGAGTCCACCCTATTTATAGCTGATTATGGAATCGGTCGCGTATTGCGACAGTCTTAAAATAAGGTTATTGCGTTGCGAGACTAGCTTATAGGGTTGCTGAGTCAGCCCTAG
>NW_027502864.1:0-21741 GCF_021521415.1 Bidens hawaiensis
AAAAGTCATATGCATGACTGCATGTCTTTCCCCCTTCACAACTTCACTCGAAGCGAACGATTCAAGTTCTGTCATCTCCTCTCGTGTTAGTTTAACGGATAGCGCCCCAACGTTTTGGTTAAAGTTTTCGAGCTTCGTGGTCCCTGGTATCGGAACCACATCCGTTCCTTGGTGGTGCACCCAGGCTAAGGCTAGTTGAGCTGCGCTGCACCCTTTCCTTGTAGCCATCTCGTTCACTCGCTCGAATACAGTCTTGTTGTGATTCACATTTTGAAACCTTGGCATTTTCTGCAATAACAAGTAATTATATTTTCATATGACTAAAAAACCTTTATTTAATGGATTTAAAAAATCCTTCCAAAATGTTCGGTTCGGAATGGTATATGCGTCAGACACGTAAGCCGACCACGTTATGCACTTAACACAGCTCTCAACTTGTAATCGGCTCTGCACACGTAGCCTGTGCCTGATGCGGGCGTTCAGACATTGGTTACGCACGCAACGCCGGTGACGCCCGTACCGGCACCGGTCACGCATCCGTTGCCACGTTCTGTGCGTACCGGCACATGTTAGTAAAGGAATGAACATTAACAGCCGATTAGTGGGCCTCTTCGAACCCATTCCGACCCGAACTGCATCAAAAGGGCTAAAAGTTGGATTCTGAAATCTCTTATAGTTCTGACCCGCACCCATTCTGACCCCAACCAAAATAACATTTTTCTAAGTTGGCACTTGGCATGTGCTGACTCGCACCCATTCTAACCCGCACCCGTTCTGGCCCTGCATGCCGCCCGCTCCGACCAGTTCGTTTCGCCAGGTCTATGTAAAATACAATGTTTTAAAAAATATTCATACCTTCCTGAAGTCACCCTCTATCAAGTTTTCAACCAATGATGGACCGACAGCTAGGAATCCCCTACCGATTGGACTGTAAGGAACAATCCCAATACCAAGCTCTCTGCAAGTAGGAACAATTTCATCTTCCAAATCTCTTGACCATAATGACCACTCATTCTGTACTGCGGTTATCGGATGAACAGCATGCGCCCTTCGGATTGTCGAAGCACATGCTTCTGATAATCCTATATACCTCACCTTCCCTTCCTCTACCAGTTTCTTGAGCTCTCTCATCTTTTAATTACAGATTTTCACATATGCAAGTGTTCAGAACAACTCAAACTAACTTTGTTTGCTATAAAATATTAACATTGGAAAAATAAACAGCAAAACTAATAACATCAATCACAAATTCTGGAACAACTGGTTTTAATGTTTATGCAGTAGCAAATTAGTTTTAGAGATGTTAACGAGCCGAGCCCGAGTTGCGTCCCTGTGCCCCAAATGATGGGTAAGTTCGGTTTGAGTGGACTTTCGATAGCCCGGGCTTGTTTGGAGATGTATTATAAAGCTCGAGCTCAGCCCGTGAGTCTTTCTATCAAGCTTAAGCTCAGCTTGTTTATAACTTCTTAATTCATTTATATATTTTGAAAAAGACCTTAAACGAGCCCGAGCTTGGGTCGTTTTATCAAGCTTAAGCTAGGCTTGTTTATTATCTATTAATCAACTTATATGTTTTTTTTTTATTATTTTGAGAAAGGGGCTCAAGCTCTTGTAGTACCGCTCGAAATCAGAAGAAACAGAGAGACGAACCGTGACTTCTATCGGGACTCGAGTATCAATCCGATGAACATAGTAAAGATCAATACAATCAACACCAAGTCTCTTTAAGCTACCTTCACAACACGATCGAACATACGCCGGATCACCACACGCCTCTGTCTTCCCATCCACTCCTCGGATCCCAAATTTCGTCGCTATTTGAACTTTATCCCTCACCCCACTTTCTTTCAAAGCCTGCAAAAACAAAATAATAATAATAAATGAATAAACAAATAAAGGTAACGATTGAAATTACTATACTGACCTTGCCGATGAGTGTTTCGTTGGTGTTACCGCCGTACACGTCAGAGGTGTCAAGGAACGTGACGCCGTAGTCAATGGCGTGGTGGATGAGCTTGATCATGTCGGGTTCGGGTTTGGGTAGTCCGTAGCTTCCGGACATGCCCATACAACCCAAGCCCTGTGCTGAAACCACTAGACCTTGTGAACCCAGCTTCACTTTTGGTACCACTGCCATTGATTTGATTGAAGCAATGGGAAGAAGATGAACTTATCAGTTATCACTCTCTCTGCCACGTGTCATGGGAATGAACATCTTTATTTAATTATCCGTGTATAAATAAATAAATGTGGATTCATTTTGTTTTTCTTAAATTTCAGAAACTTACAACACACGTTGTATACGACTTGTTAATATTCGTGAGTTTTAAAACCGGCAAGATTTGAAAAAATAAAAATACTTGAGTTTTACCGACGTCTGGGTTTTACCGACCAAATAAATGTCGTTTTTAAATATTCTAATTTTTTATATGTTAATCAACTGGACCCACATTAGCGCACCATTGCGATACGAGGGGCACATAAATCATAAATATATCCAACCAGCTCGACGCGTTAGCCGACCTCCCTGACGCAACACGCCGGGTAAAATACTATTTATCAATATGAGTTGTTTTTATGCAAACAAAATACTTTTAAAGTTAAATGCAGGTTGATTCCTAACTTTTGATCAACTTATCAGTTTTAGTACATTTGTGCTTCAGATAAAAAGCTATAATGCATTTAAATTTAACAGAATTATTTAACGCAGTTAATAGATTAGACTTAAATTAATACAAAACATTCGTGCTAGTCTTGCCAACAGGCGTTCTCCTCGTACCGGCTGTGAAGGCGGTTTTAACCGTCGTGGTGGTGGTGGCAGCGGTTAGAACCATTTACGATGCAAAGTACACCATGCTTTTTAATCAATAAAAGAGGTTTGTTATCCGGTACACAACATGTTTTCCAACCAATAGCAAATTATCGTACAACATGCTTTTCAGTCAAGATGCCTTTAACAACGACACCATGCTTGTTAATCATGATTATTAATCGGGAAAATTCTTAAAATAGCCTTTTTTAAGCTAAGGGTAATAGGGCTTGGTTGAGCCCCAAGTGAACCAACATCTTCATGACACGTGACGCTGACTATGCATGCCAACCAAGCCCCCAGACCAAGCCCCAGAGGGTGTAATGGTCTAGATGAGCCGGGACTTGGTTGGGTTTTTTTTTATTTTTTTAAATAATTTAAAACATTACATTAATAATAATATAAAACATTACATTAATAATAATTTAAAATATTACTAGTCTAATACAAGATTATCGGGTCTTCTATCCCACAAATGCTCAACCAACTCATGCCGAAGGTTGTCGTGTATCTCATGACTCTTGATGATATTTAAGTTATCGAGTCGTTGTTCATTGGTGATCGTCGATTCTTGTCTTGGAATATCACCTTGGTAGTTTTGACAAATAGCGTGACCCTCGTCTTCTAGTATCATGTTATGTAAGATTACACACGTGTAGACGACTTCCGTTATCTTCTCCCTTGTCCAAAATTTTATTGGATTTGCCAATATTGCCCATTTTTTCTTTAAGACTCCAAACGCCCTTTCAATATCTTTTCTGGTTGATCCTTGTCTCTTCGTGAAGTACTTTTGTTTGTCAGAAAGTGGAGACGCATAAGCTTGAACTAGTGTCCCCCATTCGCTGTAAATACCATCAACGAGGTAGTACCCGTACTTGAAGTGTTCTCCATTTACAAAAAAAGCCTGAGGGGGTTCAACCCCATCGATAAGGTCATCGAATATCGGTGATTGATCGATAACATTGAGGTTATTATTTGACCCGACAACCCCAAAGAACGCATGCCAAAACCAAAGATCCTAGGACGCCACCGCCTCAAGTACAATAGTAGGGCCGGGGTGATCACCTCGGTGGAATTGACCTCGCCAAGCAGTAGGACACATATCCCAACCAACATGCATACAATCAAGGCTACCGAGCATCCCGGGGAAACCATGCCTTTCACCGTGCACCTCGTATATGCGTTGGATATCATACATTGTTGGTTTACGTAAGTATCTCCGCTTGTATAGCGATATGACCCCTAAATATAATTATTTAAAATTATATAAATAAATGTAAATAATAAAATTTTAAATAAAACTATATACATTTACAAAAGTGGTTAAGCGAATCGCGTCCGGTCTTTTTAGCCATTTGTAGATACTCGTCCAACATGTCCGAGCCAACACCATACGCTAGTTGTCGAAGAGTGGCGGTAATTTTTTGAGTAGGCGTGAACCCGGGATGACCTCTAGCGTAATCCATTTGTTGAAAATACTCAAAGTACTCCGGCAAGTCATTTGCTAGACGCATGAATAATCGTCTAGTCATTCGAAAACGAGTTTTGAAACTTTCCTCACCATATGCGGGATCGGGGCTAAAATAGTGACGTATTAAAGTTTCATTAGCAGTCTTTCGATCACGAAGACGTGGTTGCCGGAATAATGGGGCTCGAGGGCGTCTTTGATCGATCAAAAAATTTATCGTCGTTTGAACCGCTTGACAAATGAGTTCGTCTTCTTCGGAAGACGAAGACGATGTCATTTATAAAAATGGTGAGAAATATAGTTTTGGTAAAGGGAAAGTATGGTTTTTTAAGAGAATAAGAGAGAATGGGGTGAGTTTTAATTAAAATGGAGTGTGTGGATTGGTATTTATATATAGGTTAAACAAAAAAAATTTTTTTTTTTAAAAAACCACCAACGGCTATATTCCACGCGGCCTGCCAATACGCTTTGGGAATAGATAATAATATAGGGTAGTATGCCAAATTTCTTAAGAAAGTTAAGGAGGAGACCAAATTTGGGAAAATGATGAAATGAAAGTCCAAATTATTTGAAATCTTGAAGTAAAAGTTCATATTTTTACAAAACTTTTTTTCTCAAAAAACAGTTTTCCAAGACTGTTTTTTAATGTTTCTTAACTTTTCCGTCCATATTTTCAAATTCTAAAAAAAAGAGATTTTAAGATCTCGTCTTGAGAGACGAGATTCTACCACCATCACCACCCACCGTTCGCCTTCTACCACCACCACTACCGCCACCATCCACCCCCACCACCCACCGTCCGCCACTACCATGGATCACCACCCACCACCATCGTCCGCCATCACCACCACCCACCGTCCTCCACCACCAGTCCACCACCGTCTACCACCCGCCCGACGGTGGCACTTTCAAGTATACCGAGATTTAGTTATAGTTGTGTATATTATATATATATGTTCTTAATTCGTGACACAAAATATGAGAAGCAAACGGTTGACTCCAGAGTTTGAACAATCAAAACAAGAATCGGCTTCCCGTGTTCTGGTTCCAAGGAAAAATGATCAGCAAGAACATCATAAAAGCATATGGGCATCTTTACTTCAATTATTGAACCAGAAGCTGCATCTTCTCTCCCAAGAATTATATCTGTTCCAAATCCATTGCAGATATATTCTAAACAATTGGAGAAGATATATTTAAAAAGGTATACCGACGGTGGTGGTGGAGGATAGTGGGTGGTGGTGATGGATGGTGGTGGCGGACGATGGTGGTGGGTGATGATCGAAGGTAGTGGGTGGGTGGGTGGTGGTGGTGGATGGTGGCGGTAGTGGTGGTGGTAGAAGGCGAATGGTGGGTGGTGGTGGTGGTAGAATCTCGTCTCTCAAGACGAGATCTCAATATCTCTTTTTTCTAGAATTTGAAAATATGGACAGAAAAGATAGGAAACATTAAAAAATAGTCTTGGAAGATTGTTTTTTGAGAAAAAAGTTTTGTAAAATAATTAAATTTTACTCAAAGATTTCAAAATAATTTGGACTTTTCCTTCATTATTTTCTCAAATCTGGTCTCATGCCTAACTTTTTTTAGAAATTTGGGCTGCTACCTCTATATTATTATCTTTTCCTCAAAACGTCTTGAAAGTCTAAATTCTAAAACATTTTGAGGAAAAAAGAGCTATTTTGGGGGCTCTCTCTCTAAAATAGACTATTTTGGGATTTTTCCCTTATTAATTTTGTTTTGAGAAAATTATATAATTTTAAAAAATAGACATGTTTATTTTAGCAAATGAGGAAAAATAGATCTAATGTAGTAAGAAAGTAAAAGACTTTGATAGGGTGAAAGATGGTTTTATAAAAATGATAGGTAAAAAAATAAACTTAGTAACTAAACACATTTAATATCGTGGCTAAAACACGCCGGGTAATTAATGAAAAAAAAAAAGAAGACGGCTAAGAGAGTAAAAATATAGAAGCTGACAAAGTATTTTATTGGATAGGTACATTATTTAATTTTGGGAGCTAAATTTATGTGGCTAAAAAAATAAAAGAAGATGGCTAAAAGAGAGAAAAAGGGAAGTCGGCTGAGTATTTAATTGGGTGGGTAAACTATTAACGACTAAATTTATGCGACTAAAAATAAGAATAGAAAACGACTAAGTGAAGCTGAGTTGGAGCTAGTTAAGCAAGAAAATATGAGCTAACTAAGTGAATAAACAAATATTTCGAAGTTGGTTAAGAACCAAGAATGCTGGCTAGGAAGCTAGAGTTGTAGCCAAAGCTTCGACCAGGCTCTTTCCGTTAGGGTAAGCTCCACGTCATTGTAATCGATTTCTTGTTGATAGGTATCTTGTCGCTGATATGCTCGACATCAATTTCGTCTTCAACACTTGCTTTGCCTTGGAGTTTTTTTAAAGATTGCTCTCTATAGCCTTTCCAAAACCAAGTAAAGTGATTGCATCCAATGGTGGAGTTATTACGAACATTTTCTCAAAACATGATCCCTCAACCTTCCATATTCCAAATTCCCAAACGTGTTCGTCCTTTGCCTCGTAAAGGACATGCTTCTCTTTGAGCTCAATGAATGTCGTAAAGTTGACCCCATGCAATTGAAGAGGTAGCGGGGTTTCATTAAATTCCTCGTTTGACAGATCAAAGCTTACTATAAAATGGGTTGGACTTCCTATTAAGCCCACAAAATAGATGGAATTTCCTATCCTTATCGCTCCATTTTCTATAAGGTCTCTATAACCATTACCACGTGGCTTGAAATCCTGAACACGCTTCCATTTTTAATTAATGTTGATTGTTTCAATGTTCTCTAGTGTTTTTGGCAGACCCCTAGGCCAAGGACTAAGCTGCAGCCTCTGTTCAACTCTCCTCTAGGAATATTTTGAGTAAACCTTTTTCTTATCGACGGGTTCCAAACAATGGCACGATGTGAATTGCCCTTTCCAATGCTTGTCAGCAACAAAAGACCTTGAGACGTGACCGAAATTGTAAGGTTTAAAGATGGTCTAGGGATTTTGGTTATGTAAGCAGGGGCTGTTGCATCATTGTCTCTAATAAAGACAACACTTGCTTTGCCTTGGAGTTTTTTTAAAGATTGCTCTCTATAGCCTTTCCAAAACCAAGTAAACTGATTGCATCCAATGGTGGAGTTATTACGAACATTTTCTCAAAACATGATCCCTCAACCTTCCATATTCCAAATTCCCAAACGTGTTCGTCCTTTGCCTCGTAAAGGACATGCTTCTCTTTGAGCTCAATGAATGTCGTAAAGTTGACCCCATGCAATTGAAGAGGTAGCGGGGTTTCATTAAATTCCTCGTTTGACAGATCAAAGCTTACTATAAAATGGGTTGGACTTCCTATTAAGCCCACAAAATAGATGGAATTTCCTATCCTTATCGCTCCATTTTCTATAAGGTCTCTATAACCATTACCACGTGGCTTGAAATCCTGAACACGCTTCCATTTTTAATTAATGTTGATTGTTTCAATGTTCTCTAGTGTTTTTGGCAGACCCCTAGGCCAAGGACTAAGCTGCAGCCTCTGTTCAACTCTCCTCTAGGAATATTTTGAGTAAACCTTTTTCTTATCGACGGGTTCCAAACAATGGCACGATGTGAATTGCCCTTTCCAATGCTTGTCAGCAACAAAAGACCTTGAGACGTGACCGAAATTGTAAGGTTTAAAGATGGTCTAGGGATTTTGGTTATGTAAGCAGGGGCTGTTGCATCATTGTCTCTAATAAAGACAACACTTGCTTTGCCTTGGAGTTTTTTTAAAGATTGCTCTCTATAGCCTTTCCAAAACCAATTAAACTGATTGCATCCAATGGTGGAGTTATTACGAACATTTTCTCAAAACATGATCCCTCAACCTTCCATATTCCAAATTCCCAAACGTGTTCGTCCTTTGCCTCGTAAAGGACATGCTTCTCTTTGAGCTCAATGAATGTCGTAAAGTTGACCCCATGCAATTGAAGAGGTAGCGGGGTTTCATTAAATTCCTCGTTTGACAGATCAAAGCTTACTATAAAATGGGTTGGACTTCCTATTAAGCCCACAAAATAGATGGAATTTCCTATCCTTATCGCTCCATTTTCTATAAGGTCTCTATAACCATTACCACGTGGCTTGAAATCCTGAACACGCTTCCATTTTTAATTAATGTTGATTGTTTCAATGTTCTCTAGTGTTTTTGGCAGACCCCTAGGCCAAGGACTAAGCTGCAGCCTCTGTTCAACTCTCCTCTAGGAATATTTTGAGTAAACCTTTTTCTTATCGACGGGTTCCAAACAATGGCACGATGTGAATTGCCCTTTCCAAGGCTTGTCAGCAACAAAAGACCTTGAGACGTGACCGAAATTGTAAGGTTTAAAGATGGTCTAGGGATTTTGGTTATGTAAGCAGGGGCTGTTGCATCATTGTCTCTAATAAAGACAAACTCGATATGATTTGGTCTTGTACCCCCCCCCCCCCCCATGCAAGAATGGTTGCCCCTTAATTTTTTTATGAAGTTGGGACTTTGATGCTATTGTTGGATATCTTGTGGAAGGTTTACATTTTCTTTATCTTTAACATCAGCAGCTTCATTAGTCTTCCTGAGTTTGTTATCCTTTGATGCAATTGGCTACTATATATATAGAAATCATAGATGAATTAAGTTAAAACTGTATGTGACAGGAACTCATGATGATTTTGATTTTGTGATTAAACATACCGTGACATTTTATGATGTTTCTGCTTCAACATAAGCAACTTCGTTTGTCTTGTTGAGTTTGTTATCATTTGATGCATCAATAGCTTCATTTTTCTTGTTGAGTTTGTTATCCTTCGATGCCATTGGTTACTGCTGCATAAAGAAATCATAGTTAAAAGCTGATTGGAATAGATTTCTTATTTTTCTTTAAAATTTGACACTATAATGGTTTGTTTACGTTTAGAATCCAAAACAAAACAAATAGTGATTACCACTTCATTTTTCTAAAAAGAAAAGAAAAACTTTTTATTCACTGGTCATCAACTAAAAATGATCAAAACCAATAATAAACAATTTTATTTTTTATTTGGATCGAAAGTGTAAGTCCTTTTCAAACTAGTACATTTATTTAGCTGTACATTTTGTCTTTTTCCTCATTTCATAAAACTTTATCTTAGGATACAAACTTTTCACAAATTATTTAGATGTTTATATTTTATATTATATATTTTCTTAAAAATTTTGATCATATGAACATGGTTCATAAAAATTTATCTTTATAAAAGTTTCATTTTAATTCATACATGTATCACTTTCATACATATTTCAAAGTGTATGAGTGTAGGCATGATCAACCATGCCATATAACACACTTTTCATCCAACATCTCTAAAAAAACATAAAAGATAATGGGTTTGTAGCTGGGCAAGCAATGAAAAGGGCTGAAACGAAGAAGGTGGAGAAACATGCGAAGAGAACCAACATGTTTTTGTCCCTCTGGCTTTTGATACATTTGGCTCATTGGCACCGGAAGCTATCCGTTTTCTAACCAGGGTCCAACAGGTTGTGCATAACAATGTGTCGACTCCAAAGGGGCAGGGGTATGTCTTTAGCAGGTTAGGGTTTGCAATTCAGAAAGGGGTGGCGGCGCAACTTATTGCCCGCCTACCTGCTATATTGATGTAATATCTATGTTTCTACATATTGGAACCCAATTTTTGACACAAAAAAAAATTATTAGTTAAGAATGAAGTAAAGATTTAGGAGGAAAAAAAAAATAGTTTTCTTAAATCAAAACTACATGTGTCTAAATATCAATTATTGAATATAAGCATACCTTTTATTTTGTCGATTTTCACATGATCACAACTCAAAATTATGCTTCTTGGCTTTCTTTCTTGGTTTCTCTCCCTAACCGTACCCACACATAGTTTCTCACTCTAGAATTTTAAAGGAGTAAGAAATGTAGTGACTGGCATTGAAGTTTAGTCTTTATAAAGCCCTTTGAAGTATTTTCACAATGTCCCCTTCTACTTTATAAAATAGTCAAAGAACATAATAAATAATAAACCCTTTACTATTTAGTTCAAAATATAAAAAACCAGAGATGTTACATGTTTACTCCATGAATATAACATGCCAGAATTGAACATGTCATGCACGAAGTTCTAATATATGTATATATTGGATGGTGATTTAATTAAGAACCCTCAATAATGTGATGAAGAAACCAATTTTGAATGCTCATGCTCATTTTCTTCTTCCAATTTGAAGTACTAATCATCTAGTGAAACATATATAGTTGTTTTAGAACTAATAGTTTAGTTGTGCAATTAATTAGATATTTATGGCGTAATCTTTACAGCACGCATGGTGATCTCCATGCACTATGCCGTTGAAACCTAGTTGTTTCTTTTAGTCAGTTAGTCTTGTTTTCCTAGTACATCCTCTGTTTCACCTTTATAATTCTAAACTTCTACCGCCTCCTTTAGAGTCGTGTCACTAAATAGATGATATTAATCGTGTTAAAACATGTTGTGTCGTGCAATTCGCTTTATAAACAGGTATGTGTTATGTATGATTTGTTTAGAACGTTTAGGCATGATTTGTCAAGCCCTACTCCTTCGTTTAATGCGTTCCCACACTAATGAAGATAATCTTGCTACATCGACACGATATTCCAAACTTTTGAGTTTATGGTATATATTATTTAAATATTAATGTTTTGTATTTGAAAATTATTTTTGATGATGTTTAATGATTATGTTAGCTATATTAAAACGATCTTAAAAGCGTAATACAATGATGATACATATCGGTAAAAAAGAATATTATCTTTGTAAATATTTTTTTATAAGATCACCATACATGTATACGTGCATAGATATAAATCTTATGTTAATTTCTTTTTTAGATTAAGATACCCGACCAATATAATTCATTACGTATAAATTATATAAATACAACATAAAAAGGTTAAACATGTCAGCCAGTGAACCTGCCAGGTTAAACCCAAACACTACCCGTTTGGCTAAACCTGTGCAACCCGAAACTGACCGGGACCCGTTTATACCAAACCCACAAATTTCGTGTTAAGTTCCTATTATGTCTGAAATTCACACGGTTTTGCCCGTATTAAAGAATAGCAAGAGAGGCGATCCATGACTTCAATCGGAACTCGAGTATCAATCCGATGAATATAGTAAAGATCAATGCAATCAATATCAAGTCTCTTCAAGCTAGCTTCACAACATGATCGAACATAAGCCGGATCACCACAAACGTCCGGCTTTCCATCTATCTATCGGATTCCAAATTTCGTAGCAATTTGAACTTTCTCTTAAAGTCCTCCTTGTTTCAAAGCCTGCAAAAACACTTGATTATATATATAAAAAAAACTACGTAACAGTTACCTGAGCCGCTCATGAGCTACTCAAGATCGGATAAGTAATTAAAAGCTTGAAACTAGGCCAGCCAGGTCCCCAAATAAAGCTCGATCAAGTCTTAACGAGACTTGAATATTTTAAGTTTGACCTTATTTGGACTTCTACATTTCACACCGCTTGTTTAAAGGCTTGTTTAAGTTTTTTCTCAAAATATATGAAGACAATAAAAAATTGTATATAAACTAATTGATAAATAATAAACAAGTATAAAGAAAACAACTCACGAGCCGAACTCGAGCTTTAGAAAAAGAGTTCAAAATAGCCGAACTCTCGTAAGTCAAAACGAGCTCAGCTCGGCTCGTTTACACCCCTTATCTTTCCAATGAGGATTTCGTTTGTATGAGGGCCGTACATGTCGGAGGTGTCAAGAAACGTGATGCCGGAATCAATGGCATGGTGGATGAGCTTGATCATATCAGGTTCGGGTTTGGGTAGTCCGTAGTTACCGGACATGCCCATAAAGCCCAAGCCTTGTGCTGAAACCACTAGAACTTGTGAACCTAGTTTCACTTTTGGTACCATTGATGAAGAAGCCATTATTAATATTATTATTTTTTGATTGAAATTTGTTAATGCTAGTGAATATGTGTATAAAAATGTATATATAGTTATAGTATCTCTAGTGTTGAAGCTTGAAGAGCTAATGAATTGACTGATGACGTCGATATCATGGATTCGCTCTGCCGTGACGTGTTACAAATCAATTAGTTTGTATTTATTTCAATATTTAAATATACGCATAAGATTTTAATAATATTATTATATATTTTATTTAAGCAAAGTAATATATATCGAGTTATTTAATGATTACTGTTTGCGTCCCTATGTTATTAAGGCGGAGGCACAATGAGTCTCTGAAAAAATATTTGAACTGGTTGAGTCCCCATGGTTTCAGAAACGAACCATTTGAGTTCCTGCCGTTATTTAACTTACAGGGTAAACTTTCATTTTATTGAAACCACAGAGACTCAAATTGTTCATTTCTGAAACCACAGGGACTCAAATTGTTCGTTTATGAAACCACGGGGACTCAACCAGTTCAAAAATTTTTTTGGGAATTCATTGTGTCTCCGTCCTAAAACCACAGGGACGCAAACAGTAATTTTCTCTTTTTGAAAACTTAACTCGAATTCGTCCTATTCACTAACGATCGTTAATTTTTTCAAACGGTAACCTTACATAAACGTAAGCGCATTTTAATGGTTTTTAAATTTAAATAAAAATAAAATAAAAATGAAATGTGGGATCCATTTTAATAATTGTTTAAACATTTAAACAGAGAAATAATTACCCACTGCACCATTACTCGACCACCACCCCACCACTTTATCTCTTTTCTACACACCACCACCACCTTCAAATTTGGGTTCGGCTAACCCGCCACCACAAAGAGGTGGGTAGATGATTTTCAAGAGATGAAAAGGAGACTGTCTCATTTCAACAAATAACAAAAGTATTGAAACTTGTATATTGTGCGTAAGAAGATACACTTGTTTGTTATTTTTTCAACGGCCAACTAAATTAATGTATTATAAATGGTGAACAAAGCCAACTAAAATTTATATATTATACACTCGTTTATTATAAATGAGAAAAGTAAAGACCTTTATAAAAGAGATGAAAATAAATGAATAATGAAAGTTATATGTAAACTAAATAAGTTAATTTTAGCGAATTGTTCTTTAGTAGCTCATGATTGACTCGACTACACCCATAATTAATTATTTATTTAATACCGAGCCGAATTTTATTACATTAAATGAGCCAAGACCAAGCTTACACAAATTGGCCTTGGCTCGATTCGGTTCATTTGCAATCACAAAATATGTATTGTACGTTCCTGGAATGGATCTAAACAATGTATTTCGGATCAATCCATATTCGAGGAGTATGGAATGCAACTCTAATACCTGGATCTCGGATTGTGAGCTTGGAATTTGCAAGAAACGCGTGTTTTAGTGTACGTAGAGAATGTTTGATTTGACAAGGATCTATGGAGCATGGTTTTTATAGCCCTCGGCCCATTTTATTAGAGGGGCGGCACAAAGGGATTATAAAAAGTTATACGTACTGAATGTTAAATAAACAATTATTACAAAGACAAAATACGAATTACATACACAAACCTAATACTACCTTTTAGAGTAATAATAATAAAAATACATGTAAAAAATTAAATTACTTTAATCAAATAAACTATAATAATAAGTTATAAATTATATACTTTTGTAAAATAAATAAGTTAGTTAATTAATTATCAATATTAAAAGTGATAAAAAGAATAAAGAGAGTAAAAGGAAGAAAAGGATTTAGAAAATTATAAATTATGTCATTTAGTAGTACAAGTAAAATTGTCAATTAAAAAATGTTCAGAATGGCACAATTTCACAGACGTTTGCAAAACAAGTCCAGGACCACATACAACAATCGTGCAAGTTCAAGCTATGTTCCCACAACTCGGTTAAAGAGGTACTTAATTTCCTAGTTTATAGATATCACAAAAGAAACTACCTCACTCACACAGTCATTTTGACGTCTCTTAAATTAATTTAAAAAAGCTCGTAATGATAATGTCTTCAACAACAATAACGTTTACCCAGCGAACAAACACACATTACTAAACAACATGGCAAATTTCAAAATTTTGAGACTGGTCTTTATGGTGTGTGTATTCCCGTTTTCTTCTAAACGTTATTCGGTCCTAGCACCTTGCTAGTCTCGGTTTTTATATAATAATTCTTTATTGCCATTCAAGGAAATAATATACATCAATGTCTCATTTGTAAAATTTATTTCCAAGACATTAAACACAAAAGGTACAAGTTTTATTAGAAGATGTATGGTGACATTAAAACATAGCATACCAAGCCATGAAGAGCAACATAAAGAAGATACATATTGAAAATTCTTAGACAAGTCACTACACATAACAAACATGCCTTGCAAAAGTGATCGATACTCTTTTAAAACAACACGTTTTTGTCTAAATCGTTATGGTCTCGTGAAGCTTATAAATATTAAACAACTTCTACGTTGCCTTTCCAAGAAGACAATGGAGGAGTTTCCGAATTTATCCATGTCAGTTGCATCAACGCGTGCCTTTCCCCCTTAACATTTTCACTTGAAGCAAACGATTCAAGTTCAGCCATCTCCTCTGGCGTTAGCTTTACAGATAAAGCCCCAATGTTTTGGTTAAAGTTTTCAAGCTTTGTGGTCCCTGGTATTGGAACCACGTCAGTTCCTTGGTGGTGCACCCATGCTAAGGCTAGTTGAGCCGCGGTGCACCCTTTCCTTGTAGCCATCTCGTTCACTCGCTCGAATATAGTCTTGTTGTGATCCATATTCTGAAACCTTGGCATATTCTGCAATGGCAAACTTAAACTTAAGTTTTTAATACAAATAAGATATTTTATCTCCTATAAAATTATGCATACCTTCCTGAAGTCACCTTCTATCAAGTTTTCAGCCAATGACGGGCCGACAGCAAGGAATCCCCTGCCAATAGGACTGTAAGGAACAATCCCAATACCAAGTTCTCTGCAAGTGGGAATAATTTCATCTTCCAAATCTCTTGACCATAAAGACCACTCATTCTGCACTGCGGTTATTGGATGAACAGCATGCGCCCGTCGGATTGTTGAAGCACATGCTTCTGATAATCCTATATACTTCACTTTCCCTTCCTCAACCAGTTTCTTCAATTCTCCCATCTTTTAATTATATATACAAGTGTTAATTAAGAACAACTTATACTCCCATTTTCTTCCGTACACGATTGAAATTTCAAAAAGAACGAAAGTAACAACTAGGGGGCACATCGGTCGGTTCGGGTTGGTTTTGGGCTCAAATCAAAGATTCAGTTTTTGGGTTTTTGAAAACCGCTCCGTTTCGGTTTTCACAATGTATCTGGCGTTTTCTGGCTTTGTCTTTCGGGCCTAAAAGTTTTATTATTACGCATTTTAGCCAAAAATGTTTGGTCTCCACCATATATATATTTTTTTTATAAATACTTGATGTTTCTACATAGGGCTGTAAACGAACCGAATGGAAGGGCCATGCTCATGTTCGTTCGTTAAGATTTTATCGGACAAGCGAACAGTTCACAAACTTCTAACCGCACGAAATTCTTGCTCAAGTTCATTCATTAAGGAAATGAAATTGTTCGTTTATGAACACAAACGAACGAATACAAATAAACACAAACGATGTTTTATTTGATTTGGCTAATCGAAAGTGGTCAATGTCAAACGTATACAAACACATTATCGAGCGTTCACGAACACAACTGAACGACCATATAGTTATTTGAACGAAATTCCTTGTTAATGTTTGTTCATTTTTATACAAACGAACATAAACGAACTTCTTGCAGTTCCTCGAGAGTTCGGTGTGTTTTAGCCTTATTTCTGCAGTATCAAATTAGTTGGTGCTTTGCAGAATTAGAGCACAAAGAGAAGCAAGAGATACTAACCGTGACTTCGATTGGGACCCGAATATCAATCCGATGAACGTAGTAAAGATCAATGCAGTCAACATCAAGTCTCTTCAAGCTAGCTTCACAACATGATCGAACATACGCCGGATCACCACACGCTTCCGTCTTTCCATCCACCCGCCTGATTCCAAATTTCGTAGCGATTTGAACTTTCTCTCTGAGTCCTCCTTGCTTCAGAGCCTGCAAAAACCCAAAACTAAAATCAAAATAATAAAAAATAAGCCTAAACTGAAATCAAAATACAAAATAAGCCTAAATTGAAATCAAAGTAGCTAAAAAAATACCCGATATTAAATTCAAAATAATTAAAAAAAAATCCTTAAATTGATATCAAAATAAAAAGACCTAAACTGAAATCAAAATAAATACAAAACACCTAAATTGAAATAAATATAATAATAAGAAAGACCATATTCTCATATAAAAAAAGAAAAAAAAAACTATAATTGAAATTAAAAGAATTAAAACCCCTGAATTGAAATCAAACTAATAAAAAAAGCCCCAAAATTGAAAAAAAAAACACTATATTGAAATCAACAAAAAAAAAGCCCTGAAATTGAAATAAAAAATATAAAAATATCCAATAAACTGAAATCAAAATAATTAAAAAAAAAAAAACCTAAACTGAAATAGAAACAAAAGAAAGCCCTAAACTGAAATCAACATAAATATATAAAACCCAAACTGAGATTGGAACAAAAAACAAAATTGAAATTAAAAAAAAAACACAAAATTGAAATATAAAAAAAGAAAAAAAAAACCAAAATTGAAATTCAAACAAGAAAAAAAAAACCCAAATTGAAATCAAAATAAAAAACCCCTAAACTGAAATCAAAATAAAAGCTAGGTAACGAAATTGATCGATTAATAATAATATTAATCAGTACCTTGCCAACGAGTATTTCATTGGTGTGAGGACCGTACACGTCAGACGTGTCAAGAAACGTGACACCGGAATCAATAGCGTGGTGGATGAGCTTGATCATGTCGGGTTCGGGTTTGGGTAGTCCGTAGTTTCCGGTCATACCCATACAACCCAAGCCCTGTGCTGACACCACTAGACCTTGTGAACCCAGTGGCACCACTGACGCAGAAGCAGCCATTGATATTATTAATTTATTATTATTGTTTGTTGATTGGAATTTGACCAACGCTAGTGGATATATATAGTGTCTCTATTATACTATACTACTTGACTTTCAGTGTGAGAAGCAAAACAGAAGAAGATGATGAACTCACTCGTGACGTCACATCCAAAGATTTGCTATGCCATGACGTGTTGGCAGAATCGAATGTGTGGCCGGGAGCCTAAAGAATAAATTAGTTTTAATCTAAGCTTCATCAGTTTAAACTCGACCAAGCTTTAAATATAGAGCTTGAGATGAGTCGAATTTAAGCTTAGATAAGCTCAACCATCTCACCACCACTTAAGTGGAATGACGCTTTATTTATAATGTATTAAACATGTTTTATTTAGACGCGGTTTTTGTGTGGACTGCGTCAAAAAATAGAAAGCTCAACCACAATTAAAGCTTGTTTTTTTACTAGTGGTTGTTTAAAAATCGTGAAGAGGGGGGAGGGAGTTGGTTTAAATTAAAATAAAAAAAGATAAGAGACCAAAGTTGCAAGTATTATTTAGTTTAACATAAGTCTAGTAGAGTTAAGAGTGAAAAATTGTAAATATTTTCAAATAATTGAAAATACACGTGTGCTTTTATAGTTGAAAGACCATTTTGTCCTTATTCAACATGTTTTGTGTGAAACATATGCGATGTTGATTGTAAATCCCTTTAACCAAGGTGCCTTAATTTCCATCCTCTCATACGTTATATATACTATAGATACAGAAAAGTTATAAAATATAAATATATATCTAAATAATCATAAAAATATGTAACAAAATATATAAATGAGTCGCACTTGAGTCGAGTTCGAGCCTTAACAAGCTTAGACTCGGCTCACTTACACCCCTAAAACGAGTTGAGTCGAGTCAAGTTGTATGCCAACTCGTCTAAACTTGAGGTTGACTTTTTTAGTTTAAGAGAACTTGAGCCCGGCTCAAACTTGACTCATTTTAACTAGCTATATATGTGTATATACAAATACTTTTCTATACACAACTAATTTTTTTAAGGCAAATTGAAAATAAATAATCTCAACTTTTGTGTATTGGCCGATAATAATTCCAACTTTAAAAATCACTAGCAGCAGTCCCACCTTTCAACTATTCTTGTCTTAATGGACCTCTATTAAAAAACACTTAACGTCGTTAAGTTTTTTCCCGAGTTTCAAACCGATGTTTTAGGGTTTTGATCGAAAGAACGATACGAGTCGATCGATGCAAAACTTATCTCGAAATGGTTATCCAAGCGACGAAACAATGTTTCAATTTGGATGTTTGAATTTCCAATTAACAAAAATAAAGTCATAAGAATCACTTTTTCGAGATAAGTTTTACATCAGTCGAATCGTATCGTTCTTCCGATCAAAAGCCCTAAAACATCGGTTTAAAATCTAGGAAAAAACATAACGGATTTAAGTGTTTTTTTAGAGTTTTTTCTCAAACTAGTGTTGGTAGAAAAAATATTTACTAAAATGGTGTTCCCTAAAAAGTATTTACCAATATAGTGTTTTCATTTATTTTTGTTTTTATTTTTCTTTTTATATATATACATTAATTAATTTTATTAGTGTTGTATTCTTTTCTTTTTTTAATTTTGAAGCTGCTCACATTGACGTATCCATTATAAGTTTTTTCTTTTTTTGTTTTTTTTTCCTACAAAGTGATTATAACTCTTTATTTTTACATTTTTTTAAATTTTAATAATCCATGTCAACTATAAGAATCAACCAATATAATTTAAAAAAAAATAGAAAATATAAAAGACTAATCGAACATTAAAACTTGACCCGCTAGGCCGCTATCGATCTCAATATCAAATATAAACAAAATAAAGATGTAAACTATGTCGGATTAATACAACTCTTAATACCAAATAAAAATAAACATGTTTTTTAATAAAAGAAAAAAATTCAGATTATTTAATATTTTATTCAAAAATATTAAACTAGTTTGTTTTAATAAAGTTAAATGCCATTTCAGGATATTAGGAGTGAGAAAATCAAATTTTTATTCAAAAACACTAATTTGGTAAATACTTTTGAGAGGACACCATTTTGGTAAATATTTTTCCTCTCAACACTCTTTTGGGAAAAAATTCGTTTTTTTAACGGAGGTCCATTAGGACAAAAATAGTTAAAAGTTGGGACCACTGTTAGTGATTTTTAAAGTTTAGATTATTATCGGCCAATACATAAAAGTTAGGATTATTTATTTCCAATATGCTTTTTTAAGCATATTATTTTATAACTGTTATATATATAATAATATAAATTACGTTACTATGTAATTACTTTATTTATGTAAATAATATGCTCGCAAGCTTTAGTCAAACAGTAAAGAATATGCATATAGACATAGTTAATTGTTTGTGGATTTATCCAGTAAGTAGATGTGATTTTCATCCAGATAACAAACAAGTTCTCAACTTAACTACAAAGCCCAATCTCATGACTCATAAAGCTTAAAATCTTGCATTAACTTGCCTTCCAATAAACCTTAACACTATATCATACTTTCCATACATATAACAACCTACCATTCACCACCATTGAACCACACATATTTCCACCCATGGATTCATCTCAAATCCAACACAAACAATCACAACCGCCCCCGACGGCGGTAACATCAACCGAATCGATCAACGTATCCATCCAAAATCTAATCAAATCATGCAAAAGAAGGCAAAAATGGGAGTTTTTCTCAGGATCAACCAAACAAACTTCCAACAACAAACCTCCTTGGAGAAACCACTTAACACATTTCCTAGAATCAACCCCGGTTCATATTATTGCCATCATGTTACTCGTCGTTGATCTAGTTATGGTCGTTCTTGAACTCTCGAGAACTATCGTTTCTTGTCCCGCAAGGAACAGAATTAACAAGAAAGTGGATGTTTGGTACCACTGGATAGGAATTGGAATCTTGGTTATTCTTGCTACCAAAAGTGTGGCACTAGTAATAGGGTGCGGGAGTTCGTTTTTCAAGCGCCCCGGGTTGGTTGCTGATGGGGTGGTTTTGATTGGTGCATTGTTGTCTGAAATTTTGATGGAACGGGTTGGGGTCGGGTTGATTGTTGTGGTGAGTTTGTGGCGGGTTTTGAGGGTTGTTGAGAGCGTTTTTGAGCTGAGCGATGCGGCCATTGAAATGCAAATAACGAGTATATTATGTGAGTTTGAGTTGCTTCAAGAAAAAAATGAAAGACTCAACAGGATTATCACTGCAAGAACAACTCGATAAACGAGTTTAGATGCGTACGTTTAGAAGTATCAAACGTATAATTAGTAATGATTATGAAAATGAATCCAGAAACTTATGCATACAGTTGTAGGATGTACCATATATTCATATTTGTATATGATTTGTAGAAGAAATGTTATGTGATACTTTTAATTACAGGTTGGAATATAAGAACTTTTGATTGTTTTGCTTAATGGTATATATATATATATATATATATATATACATACCATTAAGCAAAACAATCAAAAGTTCTTATATTGTTTTAACCCATACCAAATTGATCTTTTTATTTCTCTTTCCAAAACGACTTGTTTTAACCCAAATTTGTTTCGACTAGTTACATGGACATGCATCTTTACACCCTATAAACTCTAGAAAATATCCAATCGGACAAAAAATCAATTTCTAAAACCAAATACGTGAGAAACATCCAACAAAGTCGCACAATATTAAAGCATAACACAATTAATCAAGCACAACTGGTAAGACTCCAACAAAGTACCAATTTTTAAAAAACAATCTGAACTCTGAAGACCTTCAAACACAAAACAACCAAAACCTCTTGTCAACTTCACAACTTCCACTTCATCAATTCTTGACACCAGAAATCGTACTGGCTTCCCACGGGCAAAAGGAACGAAATCCATATTTGCTAATTTTTTGATAACCTGAAAACTTGTAACAAGTTAGTTGCCAAATTACATATTAGAAGCAAACATAAAATAGCGTTTATAACTGTGAAAGATAGAATGACAAGGATTGGAAGAAAGCCCAAAATATGATTATTATAGTATAACAGATGAGTATGCATACTTATGAGAAATAGAGGATTAAGGCACGATGAAAAGAAAAAAAAACAACTTCAAGGTCACAAAAGAGATCTTGTGAACACAATAACAATGACCAATAGATGAATGATATCCGATGACACATTTCAGAATCTAAGGTCATCTATCACAATAGTATCAAACATATATATTCACTTAACTATATTATGTTATTCAACTAGACTCACTAAGCTTAGAACTCACAATTTGTTTATGATATGTTATAGTCATAAAAACAATAGTCACAATAAGAACTAACCTTATAACTCTTGATGGTATTTGTAGCCCGTCTTTTTCTCTGCGGTTTCTTGTGAAAATGGGGTGATACAAGACTTTCCGCATATGTT